>NW_008688371.1:0-11985 GCF_000695815.1 Acanthisitta chloris
AGCTTCTCATCCACTGTCACTCCCACAGGTCCCACCAGCACTTTGCCCACAGCAGCTGCAGCTGTATTCCATGATTACATAGACCAAGGAAAGAATCTGCATTGCAATCACCTCATTCCAGAAGGAGACACAAGAATGGCCATTCTCACCCTCCCTAGTGTATAAACTACTGAGGAGGGCAAAATGTGTGTCTTGCATGCAGACATGCAGAGTTTGGGAGCTATGGAAGCACTGCCATGGTTGGAACATCCACCACACCTCAGAGAGCAGTTAGAGGCAGCACAGGTGCATTTCCTTCTTCATGGAAAAGCTTTTCATTCTACTTCTTTAAACTTCATACATTGTCACCATGAAAGTTCTGGTTTACTGCAGAAGGATATGATTAACAAAGAGGGCAAAACCAGGAATCACTCCCTATCCTGGTTATTAGGGGAACCATGAGGCAGAAACAGCTATTTCAGCCCGAGCACTGAGAAGCCAACAGTGAAATATTAATTAGAGAAGAAGCTGAAACTTGTAAAGATAAAGAGTTTAGGAATCATGTTCTAATGGCTGGAGTAGTTAAAAAGCAGAATACAATATCTAGGAAGCAATGCTTAATCTGTTGGATCTCTCTCCCATTGGAGATTTTTAAGGAGAGATTAGAGAAGCATGTGAGGAGTGCTAAGTCTTGCTGATGCTGCCTTTGAACACATGACCTCCAGAGATTCCCTTCAGCTCTGTTTTTCTGTAATTGCATCTTGTGGAAGGCTCTGAAATTCAGCCTTTATTGAAAGACAAATGTGAAGCTTGAGAGAGTGCCTGAATATGAATATACCACTTCCCTCCACCCCAGAATCTGGGAAAGTGATTAGGAGATCTCAGGAGCATAGTCAAGTCTCTTACTAGCTTACCACAAAGCCTTAAGTCTCACTAGTGTTGTAATGCCTTAGTTTAACTATTTGAGGCATCTTACTTTCAAATTGAAGCAAGGTCTCCCCAGAAAATGCTGGTTTGTAAGGCTGCTCAGTCAGCTGATAGCTCAGGTGTGACAGAGCAGGGGATGCTTCCCTGCCCTCAGTCATTCAGAGTATCCACAGACTGGAGAGACAAGGGGAAGAAGAGGCAGAAAGAAAATAACCCTCCCAAATTCGAGGAGTCTAAATGCTGCAGCTGAAAATAGAACCTGAAGATTGTAGTTCTGGTCTCCAGCAGAATCCTAGCCCCAAAATAAATCTGGGTGACAGACTCACACCACTCGCTTGGAAGATAATTTGGCTTCTTTCTCTCATTCCATTACAAAATACCAAATGATGCAAACCAAACCTTTTCCCAAGAAATTCACACCGAAATGTGCAGTCACCACAGGGGAGGGCTGGGAGGAGAGAAGCCCCTTTGGCAAGCAGGGTCTGTCCTGGCTGAGGGACCTCAAACCTGACCCTTGGGTTTCTGAGTTAATGAAGCAATTACTTTAGCTAAACAAGAATTGTAGGCTTTAATCCTCCAGGCTGAAGCACTGACAGAAACACTTGTTTGCAGTCCCTATATTTACAGCACCTTCCCTTCCTATGGGAGATCTGTGCCTGGAAGCTGTTCTGGTGACAGGACACCTGATTTCAGCCTTTCTGGTCCTGCAGAGTCAATCACCAGCTGAAGCTGAATCACAATCTTTGTGATTCATTTTTCTCATGTGTTCTCTTGGGTTGCTGAAGATTACATGTTGGTGGCAAAGGCTTAGCTTCTTATTGCCTATGGCAGTTGGGAAATTAGGATAAGTGGAATGTGTCCCATCGCAGCTGAGCAAGGAACAGAAGTGGAGGGGGGGATAAAATCTACTCTGGGATCCTTTCAGTCAGTTCATGTGAGTGATTGTGGGCAGAGAACGTAATGGAAAAGCGAAGATGCTGTTAAAAGAAGATTTAACAAGTTTCTTTCTCCACTAGGGGTGACAGACTCACGCCACTAACTCTCTGTGAAGAACAACTCAAGAGATGCTCCCAAAAAAGAGATATCTGTGGTTCCTCTTGGCTTAAAAATTTACTTTCCCACCTACCTGCATTTTTTAAATTATGGTAATAGCTCTCCTATTATTCTCTTAGTTTTTATTCTAGGCTTTTCACTTAATGCTTATTTTAAAGAAAAAAAGCCCAAATCTCCACAGCATCATATATAAAGGAGTAAAAGCAGCAGAGCTGAGTTGGCTTCCAAGGTTTCTTCTCTTCTAGTCATCACAGTTAGGAATTACAGAATAATATTCACTAGGTAACACTTCAGGTGGTGCCAACAAGCACAAGAGACTTTTGTCTGCTCCTGTGCAATGTCCTTCCATAGCTCTGTTCCTGCAGGGTCCCTCGAGCTGCTGCACTCACACTGGCCTTGTCTCAGTTTGGAGGGGCACAAGATTCTGGTCCCTTCTTCCTCTCTTATTTAACACTTGTGAAGATTTGCTGCCCCCATGTGAGCCTGGAAATTATATCCACCATCCCCAGAAACGTGGCACTTGTGCTGTCACTTGGCTCCCCTGAGGGATTCATCCATCACCTTTCAGCTCCTCCAGGTTCTCTTATTCAGCCTCGTGAGCTGCTGTTGATTAACACAGCACCAGAATATGGTCTTGGTCTTTCTAAATCACAGGAGAATTTGAACAGCCTGGCAAGAAAATAATTGGGAACTGCCTGGGATCATGTTTTCAGAGTGACTTTTGCCATCCATCAGACACATCCCTGATAGTCATTGCATGGCTACATTATGCACTTCAGAGGAGATACTGATCGATCTGAAGTTCATGTCACAGAGAGGAGTCAGAAGGATTTCAGAACTATTTGCATCATCTCCTGCCACAAGGTAAGACAATTCAGTGGGTAGATGAACCCTACTGGGGCCCACCACGTGGAACAGGTTGGAAATGATATTTGAGGAGTGCACATGAGAAGGAATCAGCTCTTGCTGATGAGGTCCATCATCACCTGCATCAGGGTGATGAGGGCACACAACACTGTCACTGCTGAGCACAGCTCTGAGCCTGTCCCAAGTCTAGACCTGCCAACAACACATGCAAATTCTCTCTGACAAATGCAATTTGTGTCCTGCTGTAGCACAGAGGGGAAAAAATGAACATTTCTCACCCTAAAATTACCCTTGGATAAAACCATATTTTTAAATCTCCACACTGTATCGCTATAGGCACAAATACTTCTGGGAAAAAAACCAGCCAGATTTGCCATGAGTTCTTGTGACCACCATAAAGTTCTTTTGCCCCAGGAAGAAGGAAAGAGAAATCAGATTTAGCAGTTACTGACAATTTCATTTCTTTGATTGCTAATCCACCTGCAGGTTGTGTGATTTTAGGTGCTGTTCTTATCAACCTCCCTAATCCTTCTGCTGAGAAATTCAGGGAGGGCTTTTCAAACAGGTGGAAATAAGGGGGACACACGGATCCCCAAGAGCCAAATCACATCGAAGTGTGGATATCCAGAGGAGCTAGACCAAACCAGAGCCCCTTGCACAGTCATCTAAGTTTAATTTGGAGAATGCTGTGTTTAATTTGGCACACAGCAGGCTCAGCCACGGAGCAGGAGTGTGTGCAGGGAGCTCAGGACTCTCTGGCATCTGCTGTGCCCCAGCTCTGGCTGCTGGGGAAGGAAATGCAAAGGAAGCAGAAAGAGAAGAGCAGCAGAGCTGCAATTCCAAATGTGCTTTACTTTCAGTTTACAGCTAATGTTGAAGTTCCTTCCAGTGGAGAGAGGTTGTTTTTTTTTGGTTGGTTTAGGGATGTGGATTTTACATTCAGATGCACAGAGATGTCCTTATGTTGCTGGAGAGAACCTGCCAGCTCAGATGAGAGGATGGTTGTGGCTGCATCTCAAAAAATCTATCTACATCCATTATCTATCAGGTGCCCTACTTCAGACCTGAGTAAGTCAATCTCTAAGCATGGAAGGGAAATATCTTAGTTTCATGGTTCACTGTTATGAACAACTGTAGCTTCTTTCTGTCTTATGGCACATTGCAGGAAACAACTGCTCTGACCTGTGTACAGACATAGAACCCCTGGGAGAGCCCATTGGGATGACAGCCCCTATGTCCCACCCAAACTCAGAGCTCAGGCCTTGAAATGTGTGTTGGTACAGCTCTTTGAGTCAGATCTTTGGGGTTTTAACTAAAACATGAAATCTCTACCCTCGTAGTTCTAGAAGACCAAAAAGGAGTTTATAGGGATCTATTTTTGTTCCTGCTCAGAGCAAAGCAAAGCAGCAAACTCACCTTTACTCTGCTGCACCTTTATCATTTCAAACAGCCCAGAACAGTGGAGTGAGAGATCAGATGAATTCTGACTCAAAGGGTCCCAGCCTGAACCTGGAAAACCTTACAGCTTTGCTAATTTCCCTAGGAGTGCTCAGGTAAGGGTTGCAGCAGCTGTGATAAGAGGATTCCTGTTTACAACAACATCCCAGATAACCTGCTTTTATTTTAATAGCACCTTTTTCACCCTCAGTCTCGGAGTCTGTCATAGCAAGGAACTATAAATTACTGCCACAGCATGCTCCTTACCACCTACAGCCTTTCTGCAGCGATATACGACCCATAAATCTTCCTGACATCCTTTTCCACGGCTCTTTTAATGCTCTTCCCTTTCTCCCCTGCCTTCCTCGCTCCCTTCTTCCCCCTCGCTGCCCTGAAGAAGCCCAGGGGTTCCACCAGGAAAAAGGGGAAAGAGGAAGCAGCATGAAGCAGAATGTAATCAGATTTTGTGGGGAAAGCTGGAGGTGAACACGGTGGGAATTAATAGACTCTGGACACAGAGTCCTACTGCCCTGAGTCCTCTGCAGTGTGGGAATTGCTGAAGGGTTTGGCAATGGCAGGAAGATGTTTTACATACAACATCAACAACAGATTTGGCCCTCGTAATTCAGTTCAGCACAGATTTCTTTCCTGAAGTCACTCAGTGTTCTGAGGAGCCAAATGTCCTAAAGGAAACAGAATTACTCTAACTTTTTGAAATGCTGTATGTCACTGAACTCAACCTGGTCAGTGGGCCCTGAGAGGTGTTTTCAGCTGCACAGGAACTCACAGAGATACAGACACAAAAGACTAAGAACTCACTTCAGTGCATTTAGATTGAACTGACTCACCAAACTATCATCGTTCTCATAGCAAAGAAATCACTTAAACGATTTACATTATCATTCCCCCCCAAACCTTCTCACTGGGCAACAGGACAATATCACAGATATCTGTTCTTTCTCGTTTCATTATTCATTTTGCTTCTTGTTCTGTTACATTCATTCTATTTAGACACTAACATCTCTGTCAAGTGCAGTTTAATTGGTATCTAAGGCCTGGTCTGCATTTACATTTTACTGGAATAATAATGTTCCTGGTGGGTATGAGTTTTATATTAAAGAGTTATGCTGCCATGAACCTCTTGGTGGATGCAATGAGCTTAGTATAAAAGTGATTTATACTGGTTTACTTCTTCCCCCACTCTGTGGTAATAGCAATCTAATTATAAAGTATGTTTATGCTGACACAATCGTATCCACCGTCAGGGTTTACTTCTTCATTCTTCGTTTGTCTTAATGTAAATTCTGCTGGAGGAAAATGACACATGCACACACAGACACCCTCCAGCAGGATCATCAAAGGCCTGAAAATCCATTTGGTCGAATCCATCAGAAGATAATTCTGTCCCTAGGGCTTTAATCTCTGATGAGCAAGATCAGTTTGTGGAGATCGTAAGGGCTTGATTTGCATTACAGCAGTAATAAAAGACTCCCACAGTGCTTAAAAAACTCACCATTTATGGGACTTCCTTGAAGAAAATAGGCTCAACAGCACAGTAAGGTGCTAAATTGCTGTTACTTAAAGTGTTTACCAGATTAACTTAACCCTTAAATTCCTGCATGCAACAGATCCATAAAACTCTGATATCAAACTGCCTTGATGGGAGAATCACAGAGTTTCTGAAAAACAATCCCACACCCTCCCATAGAATAAGCAAAGCCCTGAACAGATGGTGCACAGGGAACTGAGAGTCTTTTGCCAGGGTTTTTTTGGGTGATATGCTCCTCATTAGACACCACCTGGAACATTGTGCTCTGTGCTGCACCTCCCAGTGCCTAAACACCACTGGCTACACACAGGGAGTTACTCCAGGAGCACTGGATCTCTGGTTCTCTAGGAGCAAACAGCACTTACACAGGGCTCAGGCAGCCAGGGAAGGGGCTGGGGATGAGTAAAGGCCACCACTACTGATGCCGGTCAGTAACAAGTCCTAGGGATGGTGACAGTGCCAGCCCTGCAGACATCAGCCCTGTGCTGGGCACAGACTGGGCAGGAGGCCCTGGGAGCTCATCCCTGGTCGTACCTGTGGAATGGGGAGCAGAGATGGAAGTGCCTCCTCTGGGTCCTGACCAGCTCCACCTGTGGAATGGGGGACAGGAAAGAGAGATGTCCCCTCTAGGCTCCTGATGAGCTTTACTTGTGGGGATGGGGCAGGAATGGGGAGTGTCTCCTCTGAGCACCTAACAGACTGGGGCTGCCTTTCCTGCCCTGTGCTCCCTGTACACTGCCTGGAGAAGGTTCAGCCATGAAGACCTGGGCTTGCCTTCAGGCATTCAAGAGGCTGGAGTTTGCCACAGTGGCCACATGCAGGACAAGTCAAGGTGAGAGGGTTGGCAAAGATGGAACTTACTTTGCTTTTGCTCTGCTGGGGGCACAAGGTGCCAACCCTGGGTGCTCAGCTACTCCTGGTTTAGTTTGGCTTAACCTGCTTAGGTTTCTCAGCACTACTCAGGATTAAAAGCCATGACCAAAAAATGCTCGAATGAAGTGCAAGTGATGAAGTGCAAGTGGTGTTTTCTAGACCTCTGTGTAAGAGGGTTTGTAGGAATGTTCCAGCATTATTGCAGCCTGGTATTAAGATGGAAGTAGGTGAGCTGTGGAGATGAAGAGCTATGGCAGCTTTTTATCTCCCAGAATAAAGATAAAATAAAAGGATTCTAGTAAAAGTTGCTGAATTGCCCTCAAGCCATACAGCACAAGCTAATTCTAAGATATAACAGAAGCATCCTCCTTGGGGCATGCCCACAGTAGAGAACTGGGAGATGAGGAATCCTCTCGTTCCCTGCTATTGGGATGGAAATGCCTGAGGATGGGAGTGTGGCTCCAGCTGCTCCTCCTGGTTCCTCCTACACCAGTGACTGGAAAGGGAGGCAATGGGAAGAACCTTGGCTGTGTGCACTGCTGTGCTGGCTGATTCCCTGGGCAGCCCCTGCTCAGCTCCTGTGTTTGATGGGGAGGAAAATCAGCTGGGATGTGGCTGAAGCTGAATGGCAGCAACACAAGAAGGAGTTCAGGCCTTTCCCAGGTGCCACAGGACAGCAAATCAATATCCTGCTTGTTCAGAGAGCAGAGCGAGCAGGGAGTTCAGAGCAAAACTAATGGGAGGGCCAGGGAAGAAAAGCCTCCGCTGCTGTTGCTGTGACAAATGATGACAGAAAATGACTGAGCATTTTAAAGGTAATGTTGCAATAAAAAATATCCCATGGATTGCTTGGCTATAATTGGGCTGGGCCTTGTCGGGGCTGGTTAGGGCTGAGTGCTGTGTCTGCACTGGGTGCTCTGCAGAGAGGCAGATGAAGATTGCACATGAGCTGCCAAGAAGGGCTTTAATATGGTTTTGCATGGCTTTAGAATTAAGTTGCTTTGGCCGCTCTAGGTTTGTTAAATTCTCGTTACTGTTGACCTCTGTAACCTGCTTTCCACAGCAGAGTGTTTGCAGAACAGCAAAAGAACATCTGTCTGTACTGGGATGGGCTGTTGAATATTTTAACATAGCCAGTACTTCAGTATGACAAAGGCCTGGATGGTAAATTTCTTGCAGTGTCCAAATAATTCTGTATATTTTTGGAATTTTTCCATTCTTCAGCCATCCTGAATAGACTGCCAAAGATCTGTGGGTGCCTCACATGAACAGGCTTGATGTGGGCATTGCACAAATAGGGAGAGCTGGTATTTCTCTTGCAGTTTCCAAGACCATACCTTTCTCTCTGAGAAACATGATGAAAGAGTTAGGTCTGATTTCAATGCAGAAAATAATCCAGTAATGTAAAAAGTCCATCATTTTCATCCCCATGCTACTCCCTTTGGCCTGTAATGACCACAGGCTGTCAGGATGTCATAATTCCTATGGGCAGTGAAGTTACAATGATATCAGTATATGTGAAGGCATCAAACATTCATGACCATAGCTGAGGCTTTCTAGTCCATAAACCTTCTCTGAGCACAAGTAATAGAGTTATCAAAAAGATAGAGCAACTGCTCATCCTGACTGTGAGATATTCATGGGCTTTGCTGGAATGTTCTGGTGTGTTGAGTGCCTCGGTATAATCTGGGCTGTTGTATAATGTATTAACCAGTACCCAATAGACCTAAACTTTTGGCTTTTCCCAATCTTTTCCCCCCAGTTTCAAGGATAAACATGTTATTTGGTGCAAACTTTTTTTCTGATTTGTGATCCTTCTAGAACAGATAGAATATATAGAAATTTGTAGTGTCATTTCTTTGCTGATTTGACTGACAATGAAAACATGCTCATTTTTACATTTTCTTTCATTTCCAGAATCTTTCAGAGTACATTCTTGTGTCTGTGCTAAGATTTAGATAATCTTAAACTTTCAAGTGTCAGTTGTCTTTCAAATAAGGTTTGGACTGGATCTCGTAGCAGATCTACTGAATCTATGACAAGGTTTAAATGGAGCATTACATGACCTGAAGTTTTCTGCAGAGCCATTTCCACAGCTCCACACCCCAGACAGTGAGAATCAGGTTCTTGTAATCCACATCCTGCTGATCTTTCAGACTCTGAGCTGGAGGTTGTGTGCTATAGGCCAGCAGAGAACATTCTGTACAACAGTACGTGCTTTGCTTCACTCTCCCTTGTAAGTGGTTGGGAAATACATATGGACAGTGCTGCTTAGAAAACTGGACTTAATAGAAATCTAGAAAGTGAGATTTTTACAGCAAGTTTTGCCACTGGAAAGCCCAAATGAATACCAAAATCTGGAGGGGATCCAGTTCTACGTGAACTCTGCACCTCTGAGCTCAGCAGCTCTTACAGATTGTCAATGCAATTCATTTGTCTCTTAATCCCTTTTTGAAAACAAACCCCCTCTGGTAGGTACCAGAGTGAGAGTTGGGCTGCTCCTCACTCACAGCACTCCCTGCAATTGCAGTTCCCTCGTGGGAGTTGGATGAGAAAGGCAGGTTACAACACCCAGAGGAGTGTGTGGGGATCAGTGCACTGACTGCAGTGAATGGAAGTGGTGGATGCCTAATTAGACCAGCTCAGGGGCTGTGGGTATCACACTGGTTCTAGCTGAATGCTTTTAAGAGGTATAAGTTAAAGGGCTTCACCAGAAGAATCAGAGTCAAACCTTTACTATTTAGAGCAAGTGTTGGATTTAATGACCCGTTCCGTGGCTCTGTTCTCTCCTTTAACCACAGCCCACGACTGCTGCAGCCCTGCTGAGCAAAGGGCAGGCTGTGCTCCAGTTCATGCTCTGAAGCTGAATAGGAACTGTGATAAGCTTTAGTTGTGTCCTTGAGAATCTCTTTCTAAGGCCAGCACTGCTTTTTCTGATTTAGCTTTGTTTTGGGCAGACAAAGGGTTTTTCCTCTTGGGCAGTTTGTCATGCCCTAATAACTAAGAGCTTTGCAGCAAATACCCAGGGCCAGCGATGGCTGTGATGTACTCAGCACAAACCAGTGAATCTGATGTGACTGATGACCCTGACACTGCACTGTACATGTGCACATTTCCTGTTGGGACACTTAAGTAGTGCTTTAAAAATAGCAACCGATTCCTTGGATGAACCAGGTAGCAAATGTAAGGAGAAGGTAGGTTTGATGCCCTGTTTGTGTGCCTAGTGTCCATCTGACATCAGGGGGATTCCCACAGGTATGGAAAATGCAGCCTGTAGTGAAGATTTCATGGCAATCAGAGCCAGTAGTGTGTTGTGTCTTATGCATCTCAGCAGTGCAATAGGGTTTGAAAGCATTTTGATGGACAGATCTTGCTCAAAGCCTTGTTGCCTTGCCAGGGAACTGGAAACCTTCTGTTTCCACATCATCTGCAGAGCAGACTCTTGTGTGTGTGTGTGCTCTGACATACAGACTGTGCTGCCTGTGGGTTACACTCAGTGTTTCACCCTGTGCCTGTCTAAACTCCTGAGCGTCGCAGCTGCAGACCAGGCATGTAAATAACTTACAGAAAACATGATATGGAGTTTAAGTCTTACCCTCTTGGCATCTGCATTTCCCTCTCTGGCTGTTACTCCTGTATTACATGGCTGTGATAAATGAGCTTTTCAGTGGATTGGTTATGGTGGATTTTAGGAGAAAGGAGAAGTAGCTGTTCCTCACGTAAATATGCAAAACTTTGCTGGTAACAAACTAGAAAAAAAAGGCTAATTAGTGTAATTACTGTCATTATAATTCTAATTTAACTGCATAGACTTGTATTGCAGCAACATCAGAGCTGTCACATTTGCAAACTGCATAATTATATGTATTAAGTTCTGTCTCTGTTGCATCCAATGTAGGAAATGGGCTGTTACCTTAAAGTGCTCCAAAAGAGAAGTCAAAATGTCATTAAGGGGCTGACTTGATCTCCTTGATTTTTCTGATTACCAGTGAGAGGTGGAACAAAAAGCTTGTCTAAATAAATGTCTTTCAAAAATGTACATGATAAAATTCATAACTAGGTGGTGAGGAGGAAATGCCAAATGAAATGATTCAAAGCTTGTCAAAGAACTTCAAGCCCTGGTGCTGCTGCTACTTTTTGGAAGAGCCTCTCAGCATAGCAATGTTTGAGTTGTGTGTCTAACATGTGGTGCTTGGGTAGGCAGAGGTTTAGGTGAAGTGAGAACTTATAAATAGTCAGAAAGTTCTGCTCCATCAGTCAGAACCTGCTGTAAGCAGTGAGATGGGTTTGTTTCTCAGGCAGCATCACGTTCTGCTCATTTCAGTCTTCAGGGTTTGAGATCTGGGCTGGTATTCATCACCCAAGTGTGGGGGCAGTGCTGGGGACACTTCTTCCCTGGCCTGTCCAGTGTCCCCTGTGTGATGCCCTTGCCCAGTTGGGAATCCAGACACCACTCAAAAATCCTGCTCAGCTCTGAAGCTGAGAGACCCGAACCAAAGATCACAGCTCTCCTGAGGAGGAACAGAAAAAGGAAATAGGAACAGACACAAGTTTTGACATGACCCAAATCCAGTTTTGACTCTGAATTTTTTAACTTGGTTTGGTTCCCTGAGACCATGACACATTGCACATCCTCTCTGGGCCCCCAACCCTCTTTCAACAGGCTGGAGAAGTACATCCTGTGAGACTTCCTTAGTTAATATGTATTTATGCTTCTGGAGCACTCTTGACAGTTTGTTTTCTCCCCCTTTCTACATAAAAAATGAGTTGCTTTTGTACCGCTCAGCATTGTGTTATGAATATTAATCCAGAGGGTTTTATTTTTGTTATTCTAAATCTGCTGTATCCTTTGTAAGAAGAAAAATGGGACATAATTAATCTCTGTGTTAATCTTGATATTTGCATGGAACAAGTAAAACAAGCTCTTCAAACCACTTGCTTGACTCTTAAGAAGTATTTACACTGCAGTTCAGAGGGAAACTCGAGGGCTTATTTATTTATTTATTTTCGTCATCTAAGATTCAATACACACAGTGGGAGGCAAAATTTCCTAATTCCCACTGAGCTTTATCTGGTTCACTGTAGCGCTTGGAAGATGATTTCAAACGTGTCTGCAGGAGAAGGAGTGGGAAGTTCCCAAATTTGGAAAGGCAGCTCCTTTAAAAACCACATGGCTCGTGGTGCACAGCTCAGGTCTCCTGAGCAGCAGGGGAGAGCTCTGTGGTCCAGGCTGACTCACAGACCTGGAGTTTGGGGATCTGCTTTGGCATCAGCGCTGGAGGGAAGGGATGGGACATCCA
>NW_008688372.1:0-2271 GCF_000695815.1 Acanthisitta chloris
GAATCCCCAGAGGGATATTTCTCCCAGAATTCCCACATGGATCCTCAGCCTGGACTCTCCTCCTAAGGATTCCCATCCCACATGGATCTCCAGCTGATCCCACCTGGACACAACTATCCCCAAGGAAAGATTCCCCCAAGGATTCACATCTCCACTTCTTCCCAGGGCTCGTTAACGACTCTAATTAGCCCCAGGAGAGTTGCACTGACCTTTTCCATGAGCTGTCGGAGCTGGAGGCTGCGCAGATCCCGGGAGCAGCTTCCCTGGACGGGAATGACGGCAGTGCAGAGACATTTTCCGTCGGGAGCCTGAGCAGAGGTGTAAACCTGCCAACCCTCGTCCGGGCTCTGGAAAAGGGTCTGGGGGACACAGGGAGACAGGGAAACTGGGATGGGAGAGCTCCACGGGCTCCTGGAGCTCACAGGAGATTCCCAGGGCTGGGAAAATCCCCAGGCTGAGGGGTGGGCAGGGTGGGAATTCAGCTCATCCCGTCACGGAAAGTCGAACTCCCCATGGAAACAGCTCATTCCAGCATGGAAAGTCAACTGATTCCCTCTTGGGAATTCATCCCATCATGGAAATCATCCCATCATGGAAATTCATCCCATCATGGAAACTCATCCCATCATGGAAATTCAGCTCATCCCATCATGGAAAGTCAACTGATTCCCTCTTGGGAATTCATCCCATCATGGAAATCATCCCATCATGGAAATTCATCCCATCATGGAAACTCATCCCATCATGGAAACTCATCCCATCATGGAAACTCATCCCATCATGGAAACTCATCCCATCATGGAAACTCATCCCATCATGGAAACTCATCCCATCATGGAAACTCATCCCATCATGGAAACTCATCCCATCATGGAAACTCATCCCATCATGGAAACTCATCCCATCATGGAAACTCATCCCATCATGGAAACTCATCTCATCCCAACATGGAAACTCATCCCATCCATGGAAACTTGTCTCTTCCTATCATGGAAAGTCTAACTCCCCATGGAAACATCACATCTCATCATGGAAATTCAACTTATCCCATCATGGAAACTCATCCCATCATGGAAACTCATCCCATCATGGAAACTCATCCCATCATGGAAACTCATCCCATCATGGAAACTCATCCCATCATGGAAACTCATCCCATCATGGAAACTCATCCCATCATGGAAACTCATCCCATCATGGAAACTCATCCCATCATGGAAACTCATCCCATCATGGAAACTCATCCCATCATGGAAACTCATCCCATCATGGAAACTCATCCCATCATGGAAATTCAGCTCATCCCATCATGGAAAGTCAACTGATTCCCTCTTGGGAATTCATCCCATCATGGAAATCATCCCATCATGGAAATTCATCCCATCATGGAAACTCATCCCATCATGGAAATTCAGCTCATCCCATCATGGAAAGTCAACTGATTCCCTCTTGGGAATTCATCCCATCATGGAAATCATCCCATCATGGAAATTCATCCCATCATGGAAACTCATCCCATCATGGAAACTCATCCCATCATGGAAACTCATCCCATCATGGAAACTCATCCCATCATGGAAACTCATCCCATCATGGAAACTCATCCCATCATGGAAACTCATCCCATCATGGAAACTCATCCCATCATGGAAACTCATCCCATCATGGAAACTCATCCCATCATGGAAACTCATCCCATCATGGAAACTCATCCCATCATGGAAACTCATCCCATCATGGAAACTCATCCCATCATGGAAACTCATCCCATCATGGAAACTCATCCCATCATGGAAACTCATCCCATCATGGAAACTCATCCCATCATGGAAACTCATCCCATCATGGAAACTCATCCCATCATGGAAACTCATCCCATCATGGAAACTCATCCCATCATGGAAACTCATCCCATCATGGAAACTCATCCCATCATGGAAACTCATCCCATCATGGAAACTCATCCCATCATGGAAACTCATCCCATCATGGAAACTCATCCCATCATGGAAACTCATCCCATCATGGAAACTCATCCCATCATGGAAACTCATCCCATCATGGAAACTCATCCCATCATGGAAACTCATCCCATCATGGAAACTCATCCCATCATGGAAACTCATCCCATCATGGAAACTCATCCCATCATGGAAACTCATCCCATCATGGAAACTCATCCCATCATGGAAACTCATCCCATCATGGAAACTCATCCCATCATGGAAACTCATCCCACTCGTTCCATCATGGAAATTCATCCCATCATGG
>NW_008688373.1:0-4381 GCF_000695815.1 Acanthisitta chloris
GTCACTGACAAAGATGTTTAACAGTATCCGCCCCAGCACCAACCCCTGAGGGACACCAGTGACCCCTGAGGGACAGCACTGACCCTTGAGGGACACCACTCCTCACTGGCTCCAAGTGGACACCGAGCCGCTGACCACAACTCCAACTCACTGCTACTGCAACCCCTAATGTAAAGTGATTAAGTAGAGCTTAAAACAACCTTGCAGATATTTAAACTATGTTTAAAGCCTTCTTCAACTTCTGGTTGGTAAACACTGTTTCTGTCTACTAATATATATCGACAAAATTAGTGTTTTCATGCAATGTTTTATGGTACATTACCTAAACTCAATAAGCAACTCACACTCTGTGTTTCAATTCTAACAGAGGTTCACGATGTTTCACTCCCAACTATGGGTGTCACAGCAATAATTTGACAAGCAATAAAAAGAGAAAGTGCTCTTTGGTGTAGTTTTTATACTCTATTCTACACAGTCTTAGTCACTGAAGTGGAAAATAGGAAGATAAACAGCCTAACCAGCATGTTTACATGCATCTAACTAGGTGTTTTCTCTGAAAATTAATTGAATTTCACATGTAAATAAACATGTTTTGATCACAGGTTTAGGAGTTGGAAGGAGCTTGGAAAGAACTGTCAAGTTCAGAAAGGAAAAATGCTACATTTTTCTGATAGTAAAACACAGTGGAAAAAGTGCCATGTCTTTTTTCTTTGGCAGTTTCCATAATACAAAACCTTAAGTTCTTGATTAACTGTTATACTAATATGGCTAATTATACTAATGGCTTCAGATTTTTCTCCTGTAAGTCATAGAATCATCAAGGTTGGAGGAGACCTCTAAGATCATTGAGTCCAACCATTAACCTATCACAGCTGGAACCCCTAAACCCTAAACCAGATCCTCCAGTGTCAGATCCAGATGCCTCTTCAACACCTCCAGGGATGGTGACTCCACCACCTCCCTGGACAATATCCCAGGGCCTCAACACCACAACAGGGAAAACATTTCTCCTCACATCCAATCTGACTCTGCCCTGGCTCAGCTCAAGGCCATTCCCTCTAGTCCTCTCCCTGCAGCCATGGCAGGACACACATCCCCCACCTCTCTCCAACCCTGGCAGGGACTTGCAGAGAGCCAGGAGGTCACCCCTGAGCCTCTTCTCCAGGGTAAACAAACCCAACTCCCTCAGCCCTTCCTCATCCCACAGGTTTTCTAAGACCTTTCCTGCCCTTGTTGCCCTTGGCTGGACTCATTCCAGTGCCTCAACTATTCCTTCAATCTACATGATTTTGTGCCCAAGAACTGTCCCTGCACATTGGATCTATGACATGAAAGCAATTCCCAAGAGTAGACTCCAGACCTCCTAGGGCTCTTTCAGGACAATGTCATGAGACTGCCCAGCCCCTGGCCAAAAAGGCATCCCCTAGGGTACACTGATCTCTTTTTTTTGGGCACACTCTTTACTAATAAGTCATATTGCTTCAGCAGGGGGCATCCAGTGTTGCTAAGTTATTAAATAGAATGTAGTTGCCTCTGTACCTTATGTAGCACTTGCTCCAGAAGGTGATTCCAGAGAGCTCTTACTGACTGACATGGATCTCTTAGGAGTCAGCTTCAAGAAGAAAAGAAATGCCTAGAGGGTAGATTACTGGGGCTTAAGTATTTGGTGTCCATAGTGATGCACTGCTAGATAAACACACAGACACACACACACCAATGAGCACATAAGAATCATAGAATCATAGACTTTAGGGGCTGGAATGGACTTTACAGATCATTTAGTCCCAACCCCTGCCCTGGGCAGGGACACCTCCTCACTAGATCAGGCTGCTCAAGGCTTCATCCAACCTGGCTTGGAACACCACCAGGGCTGGGGCAGCCACAGCCTCCCTCTGCCAGTGTCTTATCACCCTCACAGGGAAAATCCTTTTTCTAATATCTGACCTAAACTTCCCTTCCTTCAGTTTGAACCCATTATCTCTTGTCCTATCACTGCAGTTCCTAACACAGAGTCCCTCTGCAGCTCCTTGTAGACCCTTCACATAGTGAAGACAAATGTAAGACAATTTTAATGCCAAACATTAAGAAACATTTGGAGTGAGCAGCTCAGTGGTGCTCTGAAGAGATTTGGATCTGAGCAATCTAAACCTTGCCTGAGTCTTGTTAAGCTTTCAATGCAGCACAATGCAGGGCTTGAGAAATGACAGTCATCTGGGAGAAATTAGCCAAGGTAGGATGCCACACTGATGTGTCTGCCTGACATCTCCTGCCTGAACCAACTCACTCAGGCCTAAGCTGAGCATTGCTGTGTGCTATGTTCTCTACCATCTAGACATGCTTTTTATGTAGAAGTACCTTAAAGCATATTGCACTGCTCTTGTGCTCCAAAGGGAAGTCATCTGTTGCTGTTATCCAGCTATACGTTTTCCCTGCTGTGATGATTCAACTGTGCTAGCTGGCACACCAAAGGGAAGCAGCCAAATCTCCACTCATTTCCTCACTCTTCCCACTCACTCCCCATGAAGAAGAGGCATTAGCAGCTGTGCAGAGCCTCTGTTCTGCTGCTGCCTGCAGCTCCATGCAGCCCACACAAAATCAGTAACACTCCTGCTGTTAGTAAATAAAATAAATGCCAAGATCATTTAAAAAATGATAAAATAACTCTTAGGTGAACATTTAATATAGGATGACAAAGAGAGGCAAATTACAGGGACAGAGGGATCTACCTCACTTCTCAACTCATTGCTCATTGCCCTGGGAGTGTTTAAGACTAGGCTGGATGGGGCTCTGGAAAACCTGGTCTAGTGGAATCACAGAATCATAGAATTTCAGGGGCTGGAATGGACCTGAGAGATCATCCAGCCCCAACCCCCTGCCCTGGGCAGGGACACCTCCCACCAGAGCAGGTTGCTCAAGGCTTTATCCAACTTTGAACACTGCCAGGATTGGGGCATCTACTACCTGCACAGGAGAAAGAGCCTTTCAACTGGAAGGAGAGTTGCTGAAAGAAAGAGATTTTTTCACATCTTCACGCTGATGAGACACCCTGGGCAGGAGTCCTGTTCCTGGCAGGCATGACACAGAAAGACAGGACTGTCTGTCCGTGGAAGTCTTGAAGAGGCATCTGAATCTGATGCTGGAGGATATGGCTTAGAATTTAGGGGTTACAGAAGAGTAACAAGTTAATGGTTGGACTCACTGATCTTAGAGGTCTCTTCCAACCTTGATACTTCTATGATTCTAAGGTGCAGCTCCTAGTGACAATGTTTTCTTTGTGAGGTTGTTCAGGCACTGGAATATTGTCCAGGGAGGTGATGGAGTCACTATCCCTGGAGGTGTTGAAGAGACATCTCTAGATCTGACACTGGTTTAGGTTTTAGTGGTTCCAGCAGTGACAGGTTAATGGTTGGACTGGATGATCTTAGAGGTCTCCTCCAGCCTTGATGGTTCCATGATTCTGTGACTGGAAAGGACCTGAAGGGATCATCCATTCACTTCATGGACCAAAGCAGAAAACCATGCAATGAAAGACACCATGGTCTCCAACCCACCAGGTGCAAAGCTTTGCTGCACTTTGGAAAGTCTTCTGAACATTGAACCTTAGTCTCCAATGTCACAATTCATTTAAGGGCCAAGGAGAACAGGTGCTCATATTTAGCTGTGAAGGGATGTTTCATGTACTTGAAAGCTTTTCCCTTCTCCCCCTGTCATCCTTTCTCCCAAAGTTTACCAAATTTCAACTCATTTGGTTTTGCCATTTCTTCTTCACAGGCTTTGCCTCTCCAACACTGCTGCATCCAGTTTGACTTTCTGCTGTTGGTCCAAACATTTTCTGAAACATGTTAATGAAAGATGAATTAGTATGACAGAGGGAACCTTATGAGCGTGAGCTGCACTGGGAACCAAATTATTGGTAACTTTAAAGAGCCACTTCTTAAATTTCTTGGTCTGTCATGGGAAATGTATTGATTTGTACCTGGTGTTACAAGAAGAGCACACACACCCAGAGGGATTTAGTAAAAATCATGTCCCCTTTGAGTTATTGTTTTGGGCATTTAGCTTTCTTTTATCACAGAAGTAATTCCAGGGGTGCAGTAGGAATGCATTAATGATTTTCAGTGAAAAATAGTGAAGCCAGATCTTTTTTTTCCCAATTGCACTATGTGTGGGTGGCATTCTCATAATTAGAAACTCACCTACAATCTTGAAAACTTAGAGAAGATACCAGAAGAATAGTCTAACTGCAAGGCCTTAAAGCAAACTTCTTGAAATTTGCAGAGCCCCAAAAGAATGGAGAACTCAATGAAATGTGGCTATTTGGAGAGTGGAATGGAGTGAAACCTCAACAACTTCACTGACCACACCAAGTGTGTGGAGCAGT
>NW_008688374.1:0-29275 GCF_000695815.1 Acanthisitta chloris
GGTTCGGATTTGATGTTGATGTTTTGGTTGGTGTTAATGGACAGATTGGAACCCTGAGATAGCTGGCTGCCAGTGCTGGGGAGAGAAACCAAGAGGCACACGTGAGGAAACGCGAGGAGCGGGAGGAGAGGGACGGGGTGTGTGGCTGGGGTGTGTGGCCTCGGGCTCAGCTGCAAACCAGCGTGGAAATAAATGCTCCCGACTGAAGAGCAGAGGTGAGAAAAGCATTAATTACAGGTCTGAGCTGCATTAACAGAAGTTCAGAACAAACAGAAACGTTTCCTATTGCCGAACAGTGCAGGTGCCTGCAGGGCCACAGCTCATCAGCTGAAGGCCTGGGGTGACCAAAGGGACAAACACCGGCACGGAGCGCTCCGGCAGCACAGGCAGGAGCTTACAACGGGCTCGTGCTGGATATTCCCTGGTGCAGATGATCCATGTGGAAGAGGCAGGAGCCCCCCAGTGCACCAGCACCCCAAGTACTTACACAAGAGAGCTGAGGGCTGCTGGACCGAGATGGTGCTGCTGCCAGGCAGACACCTGCCCTAAGGACAGCATTCCTGGGGAGTTAAATCCCTGCAGGGCAGACAGGTCTGCACTAGTCAAGGAGTAATCTGAGAGAGAAAAACGAGAGAGTAATTTATAGATTTTTAAACATATACATACTCATCCATACGTAGATACGTAAGAATTTATGTGGCACACACGAACACAAAGGCTTTCTGCCCAAAACAAATAGAGCCAAAGGAATCCACACGTGGAAACTCGGAATCCTGGGAGCACTGCTCCCAACCTCAAAGGGAGCTAACAGGACAGAAGCCTCCAAATGACAAGGATTTCTGCATTATCCTTTCCGTTCCTACATGTTGCTGTGTTGGAGCTTCTTCCAAACCCACAGGTACAACACATTTATGCACTGTATGTGTGTGTGTACCTTACAGTAAGACTATTTGTATTTTAAGAGTTTTGTCTGCATAGACATTTCAAAATGAGACAAAAAGGGAAGAATCCACGAGTCACTGCACAGAACGGTGGTTCTTTCCCAAATTCCCTGCAGACTGTGGCTGGTTCCCAGGTGGGAGGCAGCAGCTCCTCAGACAAGACACAGGAACCATCTGGTGGCTCATGGCACAACACAGGTCATGGTCCTACAGCCCATGTCCAAACCCAACCCCTGGGACAGCAGGGCCAAAGCCACTGCGATGAGGAGACTCTGACCTCTGTGCAGTCCTACTGCAACACATCACATCCTTCCTCTCTCCACAGCAGCACTCCTGTCTGATCAAACTGTCACCTCTGTAGCAAAGGAACAAAGAAACCTCTGTATTTAGAGCTAGAAAATATCATTCTTTAGAAGTACAATTTAAATGGAGACTAGAAAACAGAACCTATTGCTGAGCCACAGGCAGCAGCTCTGGCTCTTGGCTCTGGTGCTGCAGTGTCAGTTCTCACTTCATTCACAGAACTGAACCTACTTTCACTTGATTGTTATCACTCGTGATTTTTTCAGGTTTGAAAACAAAGTCAAACACTTCTCTGTTTTTAATTATTTTGTAATAGAGTGTCCTTAAAACCACCCCTAGTCTCTTGAGAACATGGCCAAACTGTACTGCCAGTAGAGGCACCAAATTCTGCTTAGGTTGGGCTTGGTTTGTGTCACCCTGAAATGCCACCACCACTATGACCTCTCTCTCCTGAGATGAGCTTTCTTGAACAACCTCCCCATTCCCATCAGCCCACGGGAGGAGGATCCAGGGCAGCAGACCCCTGTGCTGTCACAGAGACACACACATCCCTGCAGGATCCTTGCTGAAGACCTCAGGAGTCCCAGCTGCTCTCAGCAGGTGAAGCCTCTTAAGGTGCCTTTTTGTTTCCTTTCTTCTCAGCTGACACTTACACTGGAACTCTGAGAACCCTCACCCATTTCTGCAGCGATTCAGAAGGGTTTGTCCCACACTGATGGGCCCAAAGGCCCTTTTGCAAGACTAAAATTAAATCTAAACACTAAAAATTACAAGTGCAGCTCTCCAAGGAGCAGGACACACACTGAGCCAGGCCTGGAGCAAGTGCAGCCAGTGCCAGCACTGGAGATGGATGTGCTGTGCCAAGGGGATTTCTGTCAGAACAGACCTGAAGAAAACATTTATAGGAATTCAGTTCCCGAGTAATTTTTTTCCTTTGCAGTTACAGCTTTTATGATAACGCACAATTAACTTCTGGTACTCCAGACAGAATGTGTCTGATGACAGGGTCTGAGGAGATATTTTCCCAAAGAATATTCATGTCACCACACAATGAGCTGCACTGCCATTCCCTAAGTATTCCCCATATCTGCTGGCACTAACAGCAGGACACCCCCTGCCACAGGAGTGACCCGAGGGGAGATGGAGAAGTCAGACAGACAAACAGCTGCTGCTGATGGAAACCACTGCTGCTGGGACCCCACCAACGAGCACCTCTGGAGTCTGTGCCCCTGTGAAACGACTGACCTAAGGGCAGGAATACAATTCATGGCTTGGTGTGCTCTGCTCGGGTGTCAGTTACTAATTAACTGATTGCTGTGAGGGTTAAATATTGGTTTTACTGCCTGGACTGGTTTAGAACCAGTAACTCAGTTGGTTCTGGCCCTTCCCCCAGCAATCTGCTGAAAGAAGTTCTCCAGCAAAAGAGATTATAGAAAGTAGGATATTTGTGGAAAACTGAGACCAGTGTTTTAATTAAGAATCCAAGAGCTGAATCTATTCCTTCCAGCTCTGAAAAAACCCCTCTATCAATCCAGAGAAACAATTTAGGTATTTCAATTTTATCTTAGTCCTTGAACTGCCAAACTGAAATTGCTACGTAAGTGGTGACTGCCCTGAGAATCCCCAGATGGCAATTTGGTTTCAACATCAAATTTCTTCCTGCAAATCCCCTGAAAGGCTCAATCTAATAGTGATTCTAAAGTGTCTGAAAACCACTAAAGGCTAAAAGCTTTGCACAAATTGCTGCATTATCAAAGGAAGTGGGTTGGGTGTAGCATCACATCCCAGTGACACCAGCACTTGTCCACTGCACAGGGCACCACAGTTTCCAGTGTCTCTGCTGCTTCCCGAGATCCACAGTGCAGCCCCTCAGAGCCCACAGGTTATCCTGGCTGAGGGATGCACACAGCACTGCTTCCCCCTTGGAGTCAGGTGGGGGTCAGTCTCTTCTCCCAGGACAAGAGGGCAGAGACTCAAGCTCTGCCAGGGGAGGGTTAGGTTGGATATTAGCAAGAGATTTTTTACAGAGAGAGTGATCAGACATTGGAATGTGCTGCCCAGGTAGGTGGTGGGTTCACCATCCCTGGAGGTTTTCAAGCTGAGACTGGATGTGGCACTTGGTGCCATGGGCTAGTGACCACAGTAGGGTTGGACTGGATGATCTTGGAGGTCTCTTCCAACCTGGCTGATTCTGTGATTCTATGATTCCCAAAACAACATCAGACCCTGCGTGGGAACAAAGGGATTTGGTAGGTGACAGGTGACACTCAGTGTGAGTCTTCTGAGCAGGGACCAAACTGCTTTAAACAGCCATTAAATACAACACATGAACAACCTTTGGGGCAAGAGTCAAACCAGGATGTGTGTGTTCACCCAACTTCTGCTTCTAATCCAAACTAAGTCACCCAGCATAACCTTCACTCCGCTCACCACACTGTTCCTGCAGCCCACCAGCTCCTCCAGTCCCTGCTGGAGACTCCACTCCCTCGGGGCAGAACTGGGTGCAGGATGCTCAGCACTGCCCTGCAGACAGCAGCACTGCCTCCCCAGGGCACTCCCCGGGCTGCAGGCACCGCCCCGGGCACTGCCTGCGGGGCACTGACAGCTAATGAGCTCATTAACACAGCAAGAGACAGATACCAGCAGATGGGAGGTGCTTGGCTGGCTAAACTAAAAACTGCAGGGAAGACTTCCAGAGCTAAAAAAGTAGAGAAAATGTATAGAATCCCATTTTTGGAGGGGGAGGAATGACAATGCTTCCAACCTGCTTGATTCTATGATTCTATTCCACGTTCAGCAGCACAGACTCCTAACGCTGCTCCCTTGCACAGAATGGGGATTACAAAACCTCTTGATCGCTCAGGTTTTGGCTTTTGAAGTTTTTTGTGCTTTGTCCTGACCTTTGCACAAGAACAAGACCATAAGGTCACTGACTGCAGACCAGCACAGCATGTTTTACCCTTTCCTGACCACATCACTGCAGAGGTGCCACCAGTGCTGCCACCGGCTCAGCTCTGGGCTGGAACGTTTTGAGGCCTGATGAAATCCCTCTCTGACACTGGGGCAGCTCCTGCTCTGTTCCAGGAAGAGCCACCCCTGGAGCACACCTGTGTCCCTGTCCCCCCTTCCAAAATCCATGTTTTAACAAATTACAGCACTGACATCTGAATGTCTGAAGTAGAGTTCATCTAAAGAACAGCAAACTGGGAATTATTCCCTTTGCTTTCCCTTCAGTTTTAAGCCAACAGCTGCTTTGACTGACGAACAGAATTCACTGACACTTCTCTGCAATGTTGCTTCTCTGCAGGTGCAACTGAAAATTAAACTCTGCTGCACAGATAATCAAGCTGATGCCATCAGGGCTGCAGCCTTCCAGGAAAATGATTACAAAAATTCCTTCCCTGATTACATACAGGGACTGTGACAAATAAAGAACCTTGAGACTGCAGTGAAAATTATCTCTGCTGGGATGGAGACAGAGTAGGAGGCACCACAGAAAACCGCTGAGGTTGGAAGATACACCTTTAGGACCATCAGCCTTTCCCGCAGCACTGCCAATGCCACCACTAACCACGTCCCCAGGTGCCACATCTACATGGCTTTTAAATCCCTCCAGGGATGGTGACTCCAGCACTGCCCTGGGCAGCTGTGCCAGGCTGGACAGCCCTTCTGGTGAAGTGATTTTTCCCAATATCCAACCTAAACCTCCCCTGGTACCACCTGAGGTCATCTCCTCTTCTATCACTTGTTACTTGACCTTCATGAACTCCTTTCCAAACCAACAAACCACTTATCACAACAATATTACCAAATTCCTTCCATCACCCCCAGCTTGGATAAGAAGTAGTTTTAAGGTCCTGCAGACAAGAGAAGTACCTAAAGAAGAGATAAACCTTAATGTAAGGCATTCCAGCTCCCAGCTGGATCTCTGGAATGCTCCTGCCCTGAGCCATGGATGTCACTGTGTCTCCCTGCACTTGCAGCCTGATGGGAAGTCCTTCCCCATGGAAGTCTCAACATTTACACACTCTACAAGCTGAAGGCTCAGCTGTGATGAGTAAGAGCCTTCACTTGGGCTGAGGAGGGAAATAAAGCACAGTGCCACAGAAATGCCAATCACAGAAGCCTTGCAGACCCCACAGTCCCAACCCTCACCCCAGCCAGGCCTTACCAGTGTTGTAGGCAGTGGGCATGGCCGAGTACACCAGTCCCTGCGGAGGCAAACTCGGAGTTGTCACCGACACCACGGGGGTGGCAAGAGGCTGTGTGGACTGAGAACTGCTTATCCTTTGGGTGTTCTATAAGTGATGAAAGATAACAACAGAGCTTGTGAGATCCGTGGCAACAAGGGAAAACCAGCTGCTAATACAAAGAGCATTCCATGACAATGTGCTGCTTGGGTTTAGGTTTGGTCAGGAATAAATCCTTTTGTCAGGATAGATTTTCTAAACAAGCTGAAATACTTCAGGACAACCAAAACAATCTCAGCAAACTGAAATGAAAAATGAACTGAGACTCCCTGGGCCACTCCTGAGCATGCAATGCAGATGGCAACAGTGTTAGAGCTGCAGGACACACAAATAATGCAACTTCTTAGGGAAACACACAGCAATTCTCAGAAGTTCTTAAGTGATTTAAGAGTTTGTAGTGTTATTTTTATAGGGGTTTTAGTGCAGATGGTGAGGTGCAGTTCCACCAGAAGAGATTCTCCCACTTCACAGTTGTTTATCCAATTTCCCAAATTTCAGCTGCCAGTTTTGACACTGTGCTGACTACACCTGTCCCGAAAGGAACACAGAGATCTTCTAAATTTGTGTTGATAAGACTTCAGTGAGAAAATAATCTTGCTGTTCCCATGGTTCCTGAGAAACCGAGAGAGTACTTGTTATAATGCAGATATGTTTCCAAGCAAATGACATTTGAGTTCACACAGAGCAACTGTGCCTTTTGACAGGAAAAATAGCTAAACTAGATTGTCTCACATCACCTAACTGTGGGCACAATTTGGCTTTTTAATAACAGTCTTTCTTTCCCATACACCAGAGTGAACATCTGCAGCAAACACATCACTCAAACTAAGCTCTAACCAAATCTGCTGTGGAGAAAACCTTGAATTAAACCCTGTGGTGAACAGCACCAGACAGCAGAGCTGCTGTCGCACAATGTTCTGCTCTTCATGGAGGCAACTGCAAATCTTCCCTCAAAACAGGAGGTTCTACATGGGTTAGCCATGCCAGACACTGTCAGGAACACAAAGTGCTAGTTTTGTAGTTTTAAACAACAGATATTGAGTTTTATCTGCAGAAGTCTCAGCAGCAGCAGCAGTCCCTGCCCTCTGTGTTTCTGCATTCTGACAGACCATTCCCCAGCCAGGGAGTTGGGTTCCAATCTGCTGGACATAGTTTTTAAAGCAAACCTCTCTGTAGCTATGAGAAAATATTTGCTATGGAAGCAGCAGTTTTTCATCTCCTTCGTAGGGTTCCTCTTTCAGCTTTAACAGATGCAGTTCCACTATTCTCCCTTGTTTCAGGCAGGTGCACAGGTAGTGCAGGATCTACACCATTTCAGTTTTACCTCTGCTCTGGTCCTGAGAGAAGGAGCAGCATTAAAAATGCATCGTTGCCTTGATAATGCCAGAACGAGCAGGTACAGAAATGGGGCTGTGCTCAATTTGAAGCTTAAATTTGTGAAGATGAATTGAGGGTTATCAATCTTGTATCAATCCCATTTAAAGAAAGAAGTCTATACTACATCTTCCTTATTAAAATTAGCTGCAGCTTTCCACAGGCTCCAGCTTCCCTCCCGTGCCCAGCTGCTGCTGCACTCCCACCTCTCAGTCTCCTGGGCATTTGGGGGCTCTCTGGCATTTGCTGCCCAACACACACATTGGCAGATGTGCCCACTCTGCCCCAGAGCTCCCAGATTCCAGAGCTCCAAGTCCCAGAGAAAGTCCCACTGCTTTCCTGTGTCATTGATCCCTTTAAATCACTTATGCACTTCTGAAAATCTCCCCCTGACCAGGTTTATCTGGCATAAAGGGATGTTATTAGAGCAGATTTTTGTGTCTGTCAGGAATTGACCTCTCTCCAAAGCTTTCTTGGATGGCAGCCTATAAAGTTGGGATTAGTGTATAATGGAAAAGTTAAGAGGAATATACTGGGAAACAATCCAGACCAAAGGATTTCCCCATGGGAATTTTTTTTGTGGAGTGGCTAATAAAGGTGGTTTTCTGAGGTAGTTATTTCTGAACATAATTCCTGAACACTCAGCCATAAAAAGACACTAAGAAACATTTAGGTGTGTCCAAGATTTGTTGTACTTGGAGGTTCATGACAAATTTCAAGGTTTTTCTTTTAATTTCTTAGACTGGTGAAAGCATAACAGGAAGGATTCAGGATCTTTCTTTCATGCTATGCTGCCATTTGTAACTTTTCACAGTCAGTGCTCAGCTCCAGTGCTCACAGACAGGAGCTGGAGCTGCTTCCCAGCACGGGAAGTGGCACAGCAAGAGAGCTGCCGGTGTAGTTCCCATTTCGTCACCGTTTGAGGAAGGCACTGCACCTTTCTTTGTGTGAGTTCTCTCCTGACAGCCACCCCGGGCTCTGGAGCCACTAGATGGCCCAAGCTCCACACGGGATGCGACAGCAGCGCCTGCGGCAGCTCTCGCTGCTCTGGCACTGCAGCAATGTGGGCCAGAAGGAACACCTCAATTCCAGGGACTTTGCTGTAATTCCAACTGCAATATCGTCTTGATTAAGTGTTTTTACACTGAGCTTTATTTCCTGCGCTGACACAGACACTTCTCTCTGAAGGTGAGAGGAACATGTGTGAGAGCTGTTGAGCTGCTGATTCATTCCAATGAACCTTAAAACCTCCAATATTGACTTTCACAACTCATTTTCCTTTACTTTTGTAAACCTGTTTCTCCTGTTTCAGGTCAAAATCACCCACCAGCATGCATTCATCAGGAAACTCATCTAAATCACTACATTTTCCATGCTTTCATGCAATCAGAGCCTCATGTTAGCAACAGGTCCATGTTCAAAACCAAATCAAGGTCTACAACAGGCCAATGATGCAGTATCTCCTGCATGGTCTGTGCCACAGCAGCTCCACAATCTGCAAATGGCTCTAAAAATAAGCTATGAATTATTTTAGCCTTAATTTTCCAGACAGAATGCCAAATGTTAAAACCTTTTGGGAAAAAAGAAATAGAATCCAGGCAAATCCCAAGAGTTTCCTTTCAAAAGGAGACAGTCTTTCCACTGGAAAAATAAAATTTAAAAAAAAATTAAAAAAGGTGGAATTATTCATTTGCAATTCTCTGTTCCTTCTGGTAAACAGGGAACAGCCCTGTGGTGTGATACTCTCACGCAGGATGAAATAATTCCAGGCTCCAGAAAGGTGACCTCACCAACAGTGATGTCATCTCCTTGAAAATAAGAGAAGTAACACAGAGCTTGTGTTACAACCTGAAGAACTTCAGGAGTGAAGCCACATTCTAAAAATATTCCAAGAATTTAGAGGATGGTTAAGTGGTTATTTGTATTTGACATACAGTACATCTCCTATACACATGGACAGTTACTTTTAAGGCTCTTTTCCAATGTTCCCTCCAAGAAAAACAGAAACATTTTTCAGGAAAAAAAAATAGAGGTTTACAAATGGCAAGTGCTGACTTTGGATGTGTTTTCAGCTTGAATTGGTTGGGTTTGAGTTTGATAAAACAAATGTATTTTTGTCTGCTACCAAGGGAACACTGGAATGGTTTAAAATATGGAATGAAACTACAGTTACAGAGCTGGAGTGAGAGACATTTCCAGCATCTTTGTCTCGCAGCAAACAGCAGCCCAAACTCACCAACTCCAATTCATCCTCCTCCGACTGTACTCAGCAAACAAGAGGGATAACACAGTTACTAAAAATAGCAGTGCTTCAAATCACAGAAAAAAGTCACGTTTGCGCTTCAGGATTTGTATTCATTTTCATTAATAATGTGAATTTGCCACCTGATTCTGCAAGTAACACTAGAGAAATGTAGTATTCCAGGTAACTCGTGTGAGTGCAGAACACAGCCAGGAGTGCAGAAGGGCTCGGTGACCCCAAGGACACTGACAGCACATGGAGATGTGGAGCCTCCGGCTGCTCTGATCCAATCAACCAGCTCAGCAGCAAATACTTCTCACACACAACCATCATTCCATGCCAACATCTCCGCTCTAAATCTCCTTCCAATCCCCTCAAACAGACAGACAAAACCTAAACTGAGTGCTGTGCTGTTCTTCACAGCAGTAAATAGGTGCTGTGCACCACGAACATCAGAGCTACATTATCATGATCCTCTTCTTGCTTCTATACCTAATTAAAAGGGTAATTTTCATTTTAATTACCAGCCAGTGCACTTCCTATCTCTCCCTCACTTCAGTATTCCTAGAAAAACCTAAAACTTCAAGAATCATTACTCTGAGGCTAATTATAGCTTTTGTTACTTGGATTAATTTGGTATTATTCATCATAAATACCAGTAACAACTGTAAGCACTTGTGGCAGCTTAAAAACAAATCAGAATTGCACAGGGAGAACTTGTGCTATTTACATCCTGCACCTCCTGGTCATGGGCCATTCTTCATGCACAGAAAACGTAGGCAGAGATGTCGAAAATTTCTACATGACAGAGAAAGACTAAGACCAAAGGATTTGGCCAAGTAAATTAAAGGAAATATAGAGTAACCCTTCCTGAAAGACCTGTTCTGGGCTCAGGGCTGTGGTTGCCTCATGGCTGACACGAAACTCGTGTGCTATTCCAAATCTGGGCTGAACAAACACCACTGCCAACATGCCAAACTGCACAGTGGCACTGAGAGGTACAGACAGGGGCTGAGCCTGCACCTCAGTTCTCTTTCATGCCCTCCCTGAAGACATGACATCCACCCTAGGACACACAAGGTCATGTTCCAGCACACCACATCAAACAAGTGCTTCTCTCAGACCACCCTTACCGCTGAAGCGACACTTCACAGCCCACAGTCATTACAGCCCGGGAAACACAGGTACAAAATGTGCTTTAGGGCACATTAATAGAGTTCACATCCCCAGGAAGATCAGCCATTCCTCCACAGAGTAATGCATAACCCTTTTTAAAACCCACATCCTCCAAACCAACAGAGTTCTCGGGACCAACTCAGTGAGATGTCAAAGCAAACCACCAAAATCTCCATGTCTATGTCTAGGATTGCACTGTAGCCCCATTTAGGTCAGGATGCTATTTTACATCTAAAAAAAATCCTTATAAATGTAACTTCTCCCCAGGTCAGACTTTATAAGTTTGATTTTCGTCAGTGACATTTCAGAGCACAAACACCTCTCTCACTGCACCCTGTGGTAAGCAGGTGGGACAGTTCCTCCCTGTGCCAGTGGACACAACACTCCATTTCCACAGTGACAGAGCAAATGTTCCAACTCACCAGTGGTGGCATCATGCCCTTGCTGGAGGGTGGGATGACAACACGGAGGTCAGGCTTGCGGTTGTTCATGCCGAGATTCCCTCCTCCAGGGGGAGGTGGAGACTTTGTAGGCATCACTTTGCCCAAGCCATTCCCACCAGCACCAGTTCCCAGTAGACTCGGTGAAGCTCGAGAATTCACAAACCCATTTCCTGGAAGAAGACAAACACATGGACTATAAGACTGAGGAGATGCAGCAGTACAAGAGTTTGGTGCTCCTGTCTCAGTTATGAAATATTTCTTTTGCAAAACTTTGATAACAAACTCTCAGCAGAGGCTCAGGATTGACTCATCGACCAGACACAAACCACTCTCACCAGAAGATCAATATGCAAAGGGAATATCACTTCAAGGACACATTGTGGCAGCTTAAATGCTGAGAGGAGCAAATTGCCAAAGTACTATTTCTAATAACATCCGTTGGGTTTATTGTGCCCTTTGAAGTTCCTCCAGGCTGAGCTTGCACAAGGCTCAGGCTTTGCACAACCCACTTGGTCCCACCCCCACCCAGCACCAACTCCACTCCATTGTTGTTGGGGAGAATAAAAAGCTCAGCTCTCAAAGTTTCTGTTTCTATTCCTGTTCTCCAAATATCTTCAAGACCTGCAGGACTATTTCACTATCATCAATATATGCTGATTATTGTATTTGACAATCCTTTCCCCTCAAATTCCCTCCAGCTCTACCTGTCATTTTGCCATTTATCAATGGCACATATTAAGCAATTTATCAATGTCAGGTCATTTATCAATTTATTTTACATAGATCTTTGTCTACCTCAGTCCTGGTACTCGTTTGCAGTGGAATTAGGCCAGCCAAAGCCTCCAGGTCTGGGATTCAGCACTGAAACCTCCCAGAGCTGAATATGCTCAGGGAGAGGCCTCAGCTAATGCTCCAAACCGATCAGAAAGCAGTAACCAGACAGTAAATCAGTGAAGTGCCTAATCCCCTATTTTCCTGCACTGACAAAAGCACCAATCATGTTAACCAAAATATTTTTATCAGAAAAAAAAATTTAAAGCCACATTCCACTCACAGAATCATATTTATAGCAACAATTCCCAAAACACACAAACCTTATTCAGCTGCAAAGAGGGGGAAAAAAAAGGGGTTAAGGAGAGTTTCACAACAGGGAACCCTATGGTTCACCCTACAGACCCTCTGTGTGTGTGTATAAATAAACACAATTCATAGTAAGATTCTGTTTGCACTCACACTGCAGCTCTGAAAGCAGCTTTTATAGTCCCAATCAGGGAGAAGTCCAGGAGACAAAGTTCACTGTGTGGGAAATTCTCTCCCAGGCGCCCGTAGCGCCGCGCTGGCACCAATTCTGGGTTATGACTCTAATTTGAACAGGCCCCTATGCCCCATCCAATTTATTCCATTAAATACATATTAATCTAAAAGCAATTAAAATAAGGAAGTTGTCAGTGTCACATTCTACCTTCTTGAGCCACAATTTTTATGGCTTCAAAAGCATAGCAAGAAGGAAGAACAATACATGGAGCAGTAAAAGCACAACACACGACGACGAAGGCAACTGGTAGTAAGTGGTACTAGTGAGATACTCAGCTGGGAACCTCAGTGTGAATTCCCCAGGATGCTGCTGAGCCTCCTCCATTCCTCCTGACCCTTGTCCCAGGGTGGGGGATCTGCCAAACACAATCCTCATCATTTCCCTCTCCACCATAAAAGGATCAAACACATCACCAGCTCAGAAACTGAAAGAAGCAAAGATTAATGTAAGAATCAGCTCTTGTGCTGATTTGAAGATATTCCACTGAGCTTTAAAAAGGTCTTTTGGAGACAAAGTTATTGCTAACGATTTTGAAATAAATAAAATGGGAGTAGAAGTTACTGGAATTTGCAGCCACAAGACTCTTGTGCACATAGATGAGCAGAAAACTCACTGCTTTTAAGGCAGAATTTCAATTCTGGATTTACTTTGTGGATTTCCTCCTGTGCCAAAAGCCTGACCATACATGGATGATCTGCGACGTCCCTTGAGGTTTTCAAGGTTAACAGAGCAAGGAGGAGTTATTCTAATTTAGTACTTTCCTGAAGCATTTGTATAGGAGATGTGGGAATATGATATTTTAACTCAGAAGTTACAGGGGAAAGAAGGAACATGGCAGAAATAAAAAGGGGTTTATGTCAACATTCTTCCTTCTATATTAAAAACCACAGCAAAACCTCATTTTGTGATTAAAGCATCTACATTCCTCTGTAGAAAACAGTAGAATTTGCTCAGATGCTTCTAGCTTAGTGCTAAAATTCAGCTGGAGTGGCTGGAAAGTTGGGCTGGAGCTGAGAATACACACTGGAGCTAAACGTGCTCTTGACTGGTAGGAGAAAACTCAACACAGTTGGGTCATGTGGGAAAACCAACCAGCCAGAAAGAGAAATGAGGTTCTGTGCTGCCCCTGAGGTGCCTGAAACCGAGACAGTTTTTGTAGAATCACGATTTTGCTAGACACAGTTGTGCACCAACACCTCTCCATGGTAAATGAGCACAGCACCAGGCTGCCAGAGCCATCCTACACAATGGACAGGGGAAAAATCCAATGGATTTGGAAACAGACACAAGGAAGGGAAAATATGAGCAAACAGCATGATTTTCACCAAATTCTATCTCAAACTTTCTTCCAGGACCTCCCTTTCTCAGCAAAAATGCCAGAGCATTTACAGAACTTACTGTACAAAGGAAGTGAAGTCTGGGCTTAGTGTAATAACAAGCAGCACTTTATCACTCCCTGAGCTGCCAGAGTTACCTTCACACGCCAACGCTGCTCTGAGCCCAGTTTAACCTGCAGGACAATCACACTCTGTACAGACAATTGGGGCCTGGGCAGCATTTTGGTCCATCCTATGATACCATTTCCTGCCCTCTGTTTTCAAGTGTTTCAGTAGTCTGTGTGTTAAATCTGGACGGTGTCTGTCTTCCACACCCAATCCAGTCATTTCCTGAGCCCTTGTTCCAAGGCTCTGCCAATCCTTCAGAAACATTTCATGCTTCTAGTGGTGCTGTCAAAAACAACAAACTCCCTGCCACTGCCTCCTCTGCACAGTATTATTCAGCACCAGGGCAGAGTTAAGGCATTTATGCAGACAAAAGGCTGAGCAGTTCTTAAAAGGAGTGTTAGAATATATTAAAAATGGAAAAAAATGTCCTCAGTGTGCAGTGCTGTGGGTCTGAATCCACAGCTCTGTGTGATATGTAGCTGCACTGAGCATCCAGCAAACCCTGGAGTGACTGCATTGATTATCTGAAGAATCATATGCTGAGGCTGCAATAAAACTGTAGAATATTCATTTTTGGTATGAAACTTCCAAGTGTTTTTTCCTGCTAATAATCTAATAATAAAATCAAATTACAAGTTTAGAGTGAAAGGATAACTAAAAGCATAGTGTTTCTTGGAGCAAGGTCAGGAGCCAGAAAAAGATAATGAGCACAGGATGATGCAACTCTAGGGCTGTTTGCCAAACTGAGGTTTTAATAACCCCATAAATTCTACTTACTATTTTGTAGAACACAGAAATTGTTTCTACCCCACCCACTACAGATCTTCCCCAAACACAATGCTTTCTGTTTAAAAACATGATCACACTGAAAATGGAACCAGAACATCAAATCCTACATATGGGTAAAAATAAGACTGGATTTACTTCTGTAGGAAGAGTTGTATTTACTGCTAATTCCTTAAACCAGACTGTGAAAGCATGTTCCAAACAGTCCTTTGGAACACAGACACCAGAGCAGAGATAAGCTCTCACTTATATGAATCATAATTTAATTAGATTTGATGATAACAAACCTGCCAATACACATTACCTACTTCTGGGTTAGTCAGGAAATGTTTACTTCTGCAGTAACTGCTTTTCTGAAGCAAAATGTTAAACCCACCCCTGCTACAACTGGATATTCTGCCCTCAGAGACTTAATACAGCTTAATCTCATTCCTTGTCCTGCAGCATTCAATTCCCTGAGCCAGACTCTTATTTCACTGCATAAATCACATCAGCTGAAACAATGAGCACACGTGGCTGGAAAGGACTCCATGTACTTATTACTACTCAAGGAATAAATTATAGGCATTGATGCCATTAATCTTTTTTCTTTTTTTTTGTGGTTCACCTTTGCAGAAACTGAACACTTATACACAGGTTTGGAGAAGAACTGTGAGCAAGCAGCTAAGCAATGGAAGATTAAGCCAAAGTAAAGATGGTGGTAAATAAGTATTTTTGCCTCAAATGACATCACACAGCCCAACAAATGAACTGAAAATTGTGCTCGCATGGAGCCATCAATTCGCTGTACATCACAAGAGCAGATAAAATCTGCTGAAGGAAAACATTTCCATGTAGAACCTTGGGCAGGGGAACATGTTGCAAGTAAACACAACAATAGCATTTCTGTGTACATTAGTTGCTCAGTTTGTTTACTTTGGGGTTTGGTATGACAGATCTAAGTAGAAATTAAAAACAGCATATGCCATTCATACCATTTTCAGCTTTGCACAGTAATCACTACTGATTCTCCCATTGTTTCAAGAAGGCCAAGTTCTCAGCTTCGGAAAGAACTTAACAGATCATCCCAAGGAAGCTGAAAGAAATCTATTTCTACTGATATTTACAAACCAGTATGTCAGATAATACCATGATTAGAATTAAAATACACCTCTGACAGAAATATAAGATCTTGGACCATGTCTACCATGTAAGATTCACACTTTCCAGGCATTGCTTTGGATATTAAAAGGCAGCAAAAGAGAAATGCACATGACTGAATGTCAAGGGAATGCTTAGTCATGTTACGAAACTAAAAAACCCTAACTTCCCAGGTTGTTGGAAATTCTTTTGCCTAAAACTACATGAAAGGAGACAAAAATTTCAAGGATATTTGGAATTTAAATGGGCTTTCTTCAAACCAGGGTTACTATTCAGAATGCAACAGCAAACCTAAAGCAAATGCCTATCAGTTTTGTATCTAAATGTCATTCAACTTGGTGTGAAATGATTTGTTATACACATGGCAAATTCTGACCACAACTGTCGTGTACCTCTCAGCAAATGACAAATTATGCTAAGACAACAAACACATAACAATACATGAAATTCCAACTACAATCTAAGGGCCACTGAGGGGCTGAACACGTGTGAACAGGTGGTGTCCAAGAGAAATAGCCACAATTTAAAATGTTTTTTATGCTGATTCCAGTCAGCCATTTTCGTGAGCTGATGTAATGAGAGGGTGATGGATGGATCAAAGTTTGTTATGTGCTGACAAGGTCCAGCAAAGGAAAAGGGTTCAGCTTGCACCCTGTGAGACAGCTGGTCTGCAGCACACTTCCAGAACTCCTTTTCCTCGAGGAGAGCCTGGGAGCTGTAAGAGCAAATAGACTGCTCTCAGTGCTCTTAGGGATCCTTCAACTCCTTCCTTGGAGAAGGGTGAAGTGCTGACTGTTGTATTACCTGTGTAACCTTACAGAGGCAAACCATGATGCCAACACTATTGACATTACAGAGCAAGAACCTTTGTGCACTGCATTTAGCATCAGCTGAGCACACATTAATCACAGCCCTTTCAATGCAGGCTGCGAAGTGAGGAGCTGTGACTGGTGGAAGAGTCCCTGGGCAGATACCACCTGGTACAATGAAGAAGCACAGCAGATCAGAAATACCACCAGGAATGGACAACCTGAAGAAGGAACATGCTCAAGGTTAAATGCTGCTTCCCTAAGGTGGTTGCCTACCACAGTGCCAAGCCTTGGAGCTGCTGCAGGTGAAACAGGCTGGTGAGTTTGAGGGTAGGGGTGGAGGGAGAAGAAAGCTGTTTTCTTAAGGAAGTGACTGATAGAACCAATGCAGGGATTTTTCTTGAAAATTTAGCAGGTGTTCTTCCAGAGTTGGTTGAATTCTTCTCATTGTGGTGTCTCTCATTTAACAAGCAAAGCAAGACTAGAAAGGTATGCCCAGAAAGCCTTGTTACTGAAGCCTTGGTGCACTCCAGAATTGCAGTGTGCTGACTCAGACTTGTGAAAGACCAAGCTCAAAGATTCTTTTATCCTCAAACATGCAGAAAAAGCTCTCCCCATCAGCCAAGCCCTCAAGACAAAGGGAACCATTTACAGGTGTGGCTTTTCACAGTTCTGTCCTGATCCCTTTCTGGCAGCCACCAGCAGCTCGCAGGTGCGTGCAAGCTGTCAGTGGCACCTCTGCATAATCCTTCCTGGGGCCAGGATCAGAGACCACACATGATCTACACTGACTCTTAGCAGAGATCCTACAGCTCACAAGACACAGCCTTTCAAGCAGGTTTATCCTTCAGCTCTGTTCAAAGAAATTCAATATTCCAATATTCAATATGCAAAGTTACTTGACGGTCTCAGAATCTGAAGATTTTGAAGGCATCAGAGGAGATACAGCTCTGGAACAAAGAGGAGAAGTTCAGTACAAGCTGACTTAGATCCTTCTTATCCATTCTGATGATGAAATTGTGAGAGGAAAGATAATCTCCCAGAAGATGACTTGAGTCCATAACCTGCATGACTGACCACCAGAAGGGCTACTTCACTGACAAAGAGATGTACAGAGAGATAAAGCTGTGCCTTTGTCAAATCATAAAGAGCCTCCAGTTACAACAGCCCCTTTAAAATCACCTGGGCCTGGGAAGAACTTAGGGAACTCATCTTAGTCAAAAGGTCTCAGGGTTCATGGTTTTCATGCAGCCTTGGCAATGAAAACCAGCTCAGGTCCTTGCCACGGTGCTGGCTCAATGCCATATGTGAGAGATATGGAAGAAAAAGCAGAAACTGGATAAACATGGTGGCATTTTCGAGCCTCTGTAATTCTCAGAGTCCTCAAGGATGAGCCAAGGTCATTGGAAGTGCACTTTATTGGCAACCTCAGGATGATTCAAAGTATAATATGATTCAAAGTATAATCTACTGGAACACAGCAAGGCAGATCTCCTCATGGCAAATTTGAAGGTGATTCATCCATCCATCAAGTCCTTTCAGTTCAAAGTCAAAGGAACTCCCCCTGCATTTGGGTGCTCAGAGCACAAGAGGCTCTGCTTTGCCTGATTAGAAGCCACAGCCTTTTAAGAGGACTAACACAGACATGCAATGTCTGTTCAACCATGATGATGCTGACAACAAATACCAAGTTAGACACATCCTGGTGATATGAGACTCTTGAAGCATGTCTGATGCCCATCACAAATTGCACAGGGTTTAACACTGACCAGGGGCAACAGCATCATCAAAGTTCTTGCTCAAAAACATTGGCTCTAATTAGCATTAAAAATAAATCAGCTCTAAAGCAAACACTGTTACACTGATGGACATTTTCCCCCTTCTAAAAACTGATCTATTTGCCAAGTAAAAATTTTCAGCAAATGATTTTGATGTGGTGGGTAGAGCTTTAAAAATATAACAAAACACAAATGCTTTTTCAGAGTTCTGACAGCTGCATGTGAAGGAAGCTCTCACTCAGTATTATAAAGTGATCACAAAATTTTCTGTTCTGGATATAAAAAACCACCTACCAATCTTTGCTACAACACACAGATATTTTTACTCAAAGTTATTTTCCACAGAAAAACTGTTAAGTTGGCAGATTGACTGCTAAAGCAAATCATTTCCATTCCAATCAAGTTACACAGGACTTGAGAAAACGACTCATGTGAACTCAGTATGAGCCATTTTATGCAACATCTTTGTTTGAACTGAGTCCCAAATAAGCAAGATAACCTTTACTTGCTTCTTGCTCAGAGATAAAGGCATCGAAGTATCTTTCGAGGAAATGAGTACAAAATCTCAGATGCACAAAAAACCTCCTAATGTCAAAGATGGGTTTTCCCTTTATTACAAGGGAGTATCTGGGAATAAGGCTATGCCAGGACTCCATCTTTACATCTGACATCATTCCTATCAATTGTGAGCTGCAAATCTGGCACATGACCTTTCACAGCTACATCCACAGGAGAATTCTCCATTCCTGAGAAGCTTCACAAAAAAAAAACAAAACCCTGAAAGCTAAAAGAAGAAAATAGATTTTTAAAGTGAATTCTCCACCAAATGCAGCAAGAAACTGAACCCATTATTGTCTGCAGACATAATTAACGCAATATACATCTCACAGCAGCTGTCAAGCTCCAACTGACAAGTTAGCAGATTAACTCAATCTGGTTACAAATGGTTTCTTGATTTTGGTTGTAACTCTGCATCTGTCAGTATTTAAAAGCTTTTACGCCACAACTTGTGCTCTGGGTACTCTGGTTTTGATAATCACCCTGAGGCTAACCAGGAATTTGAGCCTCACTAGAGGTGCTTCTCAAAGATGATCCCCTGTTCTTGCACAGCCACAACTCTTACTTGCATGACAAACCTTTCTAGAAGTGAGTGGGTATATGTATAACATTTTGGGTGTGATGTGCTGGAAAGCAAGAGATAAGTGATGCATTTTGACTTTTTACATAAACTATTAATAAATGTAAGAAGGAAAACCTTTTACTGCATCAAATATGTTCACCAAGCTGCTGTAACTGGGTGTTTCTGCAGTTTGATACCCTACAGCAAGTGCTGTAAACAACTGTTTATTTGCTTATCCAAAGGAGCCTTAAATCTGAGGCTGCTGTTCCCAAAGCCTGATTTTGGGAAAGAGGCCTGAAACAGCCTGATAATAAACTTATTTAGCCTGCCTTGAGAAATACTATGGAAAGCAACATCTGACCTCCACAGTTTCTAAAAATAGTCATCTCTTTCCAACTGAGGAAGTTTCCTCCATTTAAAATCTTGCTTACCTGATGGAAACCACTCCTGAATATTTCATATCTTTACTGCACATAGCGAAAGAATGGCTAAAGAGGGGAAAGTCAATCCTGTGCTTTCAGCCTTGGACTTGCAGCATTTTTTATTCATCAACTCAATTGCCTGACTTGATGTTCAAAGAACTTTATCCCAGTTGCCATAGTAAGTAGCCAGTGGGCAAATACTGAAAGGTCAACAGTTGCCTCTCCAATTCCTACCCACAAACAGGTACTGAGGGGGTGACCTGTATGTGCAACACTGACCTTCAGCCCCCAAGACATCTAAAGGCACAGAAGGAACACGAGGGCTAAATTTTGTTCAGGGGAGACAAAATATTATTTCAATCAGAGTACTTCCCTGTATTTTTACCGAAGACCAAAAAATACTGTGAATTTCATTTTTGGCAAGATCTCTAATTTGTTTTCAAAAGAAATTCTGATCATCTTCCAAAATTAAGACAGACCAGAGCTATCAGCTTCCAAGATTTATTGCTTTCTTTGTCTATACTGCTAGAAGATAGTCAGCAAGATACACATGGCAATACAAACAGCAGAGTCTGTATTTGCTCCATTTTGATTGGCATCACAACCAGTACCAAACGCCCAGGCCCTGGGAATACTCGAGTTGAGAACAGAGCTGAGCTGCCTTTAGTGCAATAGTTCAGTAAGTGCAGTGAATTTCATACAAAGTAATAAATTTGGCAAACATCAGATCTGTTGCGAGTGCTGTAATTACCCCTGCAGAGACACACAAAAGCAGGAGCAGTGTGCTACTGCTGAAAACCACTAAAACACAAAATGCAAATATTCCTGAAGTGGAAAGGGCACAGCAGTAATAAGTTAAAGGCCTGATGAGAATTTACCAAACCTGACAATTACAAGGCAACTAAAAAAATTACAACCTTTGTTCTCCCACAAACACTTTTGCAAATGAGTCAAAATAAAAAATTGCTTTTGAGTTGCTGAGAAACTGAAACCACAATACTACTATTGTCAGCAAAGACATGATACTGCACTTACCCACGGGACTGGTACCAGCTCCATTTGGCACTGTGAGATCAGCTGTCCCCAGCATCCCACCTAATCAAAGGAAGCCACAGCATTAAACGTGTCCTGCCACAGTCCTGTGTCAGCTGTGCAGCAAAAAGGGGTGAAAATGCACTGAGACTGTTAAGAATTTGGGAGGCTGGTTTGTGGGTTTCAACCAAAAGGGTAGGAAGGGGTCTAACAGGAAAGCACAGGAGTCCTGAGGCCTCACCTGCGTTGCCAGTGCTCGGTGGTCTCTGGGGAGCCCCAGGGGACACGTTCCGGTGCAGGGTGGTCTGAGGGGGTGACAGCATGGTCGTGTCCGTCAGGGATGAACTGGCTGCCAGGGATGGGGACACCAGGGAGCTCCCTGGGTTGCTGTAGGTTAAAGTGTTGGGATTGGACACTGGAACTGTAACCGACATGGAGAAGTTCTGAGCAGGCAATCCAGGCTGGAGGAGAGATGAGGAACACACAAGACACCACCATTAGAATCAACTGCGTTGGCAGAAATAGCACATTATAAAACACACATTGAAGTTTGCCAAGGAGTAATCAGGTTGTTGTTTTTTAAAATGAAGTTAATCATGTTAGTTTTTAAACACTATTAAGCATACAATTTGAAACATCCATTGGTTGTAAAGCACAGTGTTAAATTCTTGTACATCACAGAAATACAGTTCCAAAAGAATGATTCAAACTTCTAAATACTCAGAGTTCAAATACAGAAAAGTGAAAATATTCACATGAATTCACAAGCTCATAAATACAACAAATTAACCAGTTAATGTGGATTATTACAAAGCAATGACAAGCTAAACATGTCTACAAATCAATGAACCGTTGTACCTTCCAAATGTAAGCACCAACATGCACGTTACAAAACAGTCAGTTATTACACAAAAAAGAAAAAGTTAGTAACATTTTTTATGAACAACTTTGCCAAAAATATTGCTACTAATCTCCAAAACCTTCTTTTCCAACAGACTAAAAATGTAAACAGATCTTCAGAAAGTCACCAAGTTCAGCAATTGAATGTAAACACATTTCAGGTTCCCAAACCCCTCCCTGAACACCCAACTCCATCTCCTTTGCAAATCTCATTTGTTAAATTCTCATTTTTACAGCTTTATTGAAAAGGCAACTGGTTCTGTGAAGTATATATGTTTGTTATTCAGCAGCCATTGAAGCAAAAGCTGAGCTGCCTGCCCATCTATGGTACTCATTTGGTCATGACTAACTTGTTTGGCCTTTGTCTCATTCCTATCCTTTGACAGTGATGAGTTTCTGCAACAAAAGGGACTATTTTCTTTCACAACTCTCATAATTACTGGAAACAAACCCATGACAGGTACAATTTAAGGGTAAAAATCCAGTAGTATTTACTGACAGAATAGAGAGAGAATAGTTTTGATTTAGAGGTCAAATGCAGATGACCAACACTCATGGCATAGCAAGTGTTCTTAAAAAGATGCAATTTCCTCACGTGCATCTCAAAATTCAGTTAGCATGATACTTCTGCATGAAAATGTAGATAATACTAGAAATATAGCAATAATTATACAAATTCAAAGAGCAGAATACATTGTCTACCAGAAACAAAATCTCTCCCTAGTGAGAGCCAATGACAATGTCCCTCCTGAAGCACTCTAAGAATAATTATCAATTTTTGGCAGAGATGGAAGGAAAAAGTAATGAAGCCTAATGATGTAATGCTAGCAAATCACTCACAGTATCTAACTAATGACAAGCCATACTGTGGCACTTGTTTGCTTAGGAAACTACTGAAGAGACTATTCAGTATCTCCCAAAAAAGGTTGTCACGGAGCTCAAACTGAACTGGAAATACCTGAAGTGTGCTTGACACAATGCTAGAAGCTAACAGCTGGGATATTTTCTCTGTAGCTTTCTCAATCCAGAGCTAATAAATGACAGCTTATTATCCCCCCACACCTTACACTGAAGGCTGCCTCTGCCCATCTATGGTGCTCATTTGGTTACAACCCTTCACGCTTTGCCTCATTCCTATCCTTTGACAGGAATGAGTGCAAGAGAACAGGAGAAACTGTGTTCTTATACAGTCCCATAAGTACTGGAAATAGAAACACACTAGGTCAAACTGAAGGTAGAAATACAGAACTAAAGAGCGAAAAAATAATGCTGCCATTTTTATTTAAACTGATGTCCATTTAGGCTGTTCACCTCTGAAAATCAAGGCAGAGCAATTGAGCTGGAACATACTGAGAGATGAGGCCTGAAGAAGTCTCAGCACAGAAATGTTGGACAGCAAAAGCTTCAAAACGAAGCAAAACCAAAAGATTCCGGGTTCATTTGAGTATGAAGTGCTAACAGAAGTGATGCTGGGTGTCGGGTTGCTGTTCAGACCCCAGAGTTGACCTTATTGCCCTGAACCATGATATCATTTCCGGGTCCAGCAAGTCATCGGAGACACTGCTCAGCTGCCCCAGGATCTGTGCTGATTAACCTAGCCAGTCCATTTCCTTCAACTGCTACAAGACTTGCCAGGTTAAAAATCTCAAAGGCTGTGGCAGAGCCCTGTATGAGTTTTCTTAGAAAACACTTCCCCTGTAATGCTCTACACTAATTGGTTTTTGTAGATGGAAGTTAAGTGCCATGGTGAACACCCCTGTTAAGCAAGATGAACACCACTGTTCTCCCCAGACTGAAGTTCTGGAGCCAAGTGACTTATGGCTGCACATGGGTTAGGCACTTGGGGGAAAATTTTCAGACATCTTTCCGTGTCCAAGGAATTATCTGCTAGAATTTCAGAGGGAGAAATCAGCAATCTTTTGAGCCTCTCATTGTGCATCTTTAAGCATCTAAATACCCTTCTACATCCAGAAGCAAGCAAAAGTTAATTCCACTAATTGGAAGCCAAAATTAATCCAATTCTCTTTGCCTGCTTGTAACACACTGTAAAATCTTGATCAAATCAAGACAAGATGTAAATAAATGATTCAACATCCCACAGCAGAAATCTATCTTTGTAACAATATTTTAGGTGGGATTAGATAATGCACTGAGGCTCCTGGAATTTAGAAATGTTATCTCATGTTCACAAGGTATGGAAAACTGAGTGCAAAACAGAAGCTGGAGATAATTCTTACTCTTTAGGATAAAATGCATTTTAACAAGGTCTCGTTTTTCCTCAGTAACGTGTTCCCTTCTCAAGCCATCACATCCTCTTGTCTTGTGGTTTTCAGTGGGAAGCAAAGACCAGGATAATTCTCATGCAGGTAATAGAAGCACAAACCAGACTGTAGTACTCACTGCGATTTTATGATTCCTCATCATATTATCAAACTCTTCATTAATTTTTTTATACTTTTCCTCTGTATGTGGCGTGAGCACATAGGAAGTGTCAGGGTCCGGGCTGTCGCAGCCTCTGTGTTCCTTCTTGTTCAGAGCCTAAATAATGAAGTTAATAAAAAGGATCAACAAATAAAAAGTAGAGGGAAAATAAAAGTACTTACAGGGCCTCGCTTGAAAATAAAATCACTATCTTCATTTAGTTTGCTGAATCTGTCCTCCGATAGTGGACTGTGCTCAAAGTAATCGTCAGCATCAGGGCTCTCACAACCATTAAGGCCTTTCTTTCTTAAGGTCTGAAATACAATTGGAAAATTCACATACAGATCATACTAACTTGCCAAGAAGTTTTGTATACTACTCATTCAGAGCCCCTGAAACTACATCAAAATTTCACAGACAAAATAGAGGCAAAGTACACAAAGAACAAAGGTTCACCCAGGGCACAGACTCTCCCAGTGCCACCTCACAGGTGGCTTTAAGCTATTGCCACTTCATCTCCCCACATTCCATGGAAAACCATATTCAGACACTGGGTGATGGAGTGAAGTTGCCTGACAAGGAATATTCCAGCCTGTGGCAAAGGAGTCCATGTCATCGCTGGTAATTAAAAGCCACTTCATTGGATCTTAAATGAATTGATTTGAGCATCCCAATTTAATATTCATATTTTAAGGAACATACAGTGAAATTCTGAGAAACAGAATGGCTAAAATTTTTGATCCAATCCAACAACTGCAGGACGTTAATGTACATAACCCTCAGTGTCAGCAGTTGATAAAGGCAGGAGCTTCCTGCCCTTGTGCCATCCTGCATGATAACAACAACTGCAAACAAGTATAGAAAGAAATTACATAATCCCTCTCTAAAATGACTTCGTTTGCTAAATATAAGCTTTTTCAGACTCCTTTAAAGTAACCTGATGCAACTTTTTATTAGGCTACTTCCTGTTTTCTGATGGAGAACTCACATCAGCATCCCCTGGGAGCAAAAAAAAAATAAGCTTGTCTACAATCTAGGCATTAAAGGAAGGATGTGAAACTCCAGGTCTCGTGACCGAATTTTAAGATAGATTTGTATTCCTTGTTTTCCTCTTTCCCCCTATTACACAATCAGAAATCTTCCTCTGCAAGTTCTCATTTATAACAAAACAAGATTTAAAATATTACCTGTGGAAAAATCGTAAATGTTTTAAAAAGCAAAAAGAAAGCAATATAGATTTTAGACAGTTACACATTATCAGTACATAAGGCAGAAGGACTACACAGGCACGAGGGGGTTGTGTTCTTGCTTTTTGTGAGAAAACATCTATATGCCATGAATTATACACTAAAACCCCTAGAGACCAGAAACCTGCAGGCTGACATTCCCAGCACCATAAAGAAATTCCATGTTTCTCTATAGAAGCAATTTCCGTAACGCACAGATATTCTGATTAATAAAATACGTTTTAGTTTACCGTATTCATCAGCTTTTTTTTTTTTTTACTATCTACCAATTTTTAGCACAATAAAAGCCACACGAGACTCTTGCTATTTATACACACACAAAACACTGCTAATTCCTGCAGCAGTTTTAAAGCAGGAATCGAAAATTCAACTGCGGCGTCTGAAATTCTTTAATATCACAGTTCACCAGAAGCTCTAATTCCTTCTCAAGTTTCTTGGCTTGCTCTGTGTATCCCACACAGTATCTGGAACTCCCACAAAAATGTAATCACTAAATCAGCATATGGGGAAAACAGGTGTAGGTTCCTCCAGCACCTGTCACGGCTCCGATGCTGCTCCTCCAACCAATCAGCTGGACACGTGCGCCGACTTGGCCATACAAGGCCCTGCTGCTCGGCCTCTCAAGGTCGGAGCCTGTTATCCCTCTCCCAGCCCTTCCTAACAAGTCAGCCTGCCAGTCTGCTACACTTTGATAGCAGGGGGGGGAAATGTTAACACTGTATAATCTGGATTACACTTAACCCCTGCAACCCACAGGGCTCTGGAAATAGAATCCGCGTGTCTCCCCGCGGCGCTCGGACGCAGTGCCCGGGCAGGATTACAGCCTGGGTTTAGGTGCTGGAAAGAAAGGACTTGAAGAACTACACACAGTTTTAGCTCAGCTCCTTTGATAAACACGTTAAAGCAATTTAAGTCTTGCAGCTCAGGAGTTTCATTAGAGCTCCTTTCGGAGGTCTCGAGCAATCCATGAAAGCTTTTAAGTGCAAGGCTGCCAGTTCATCCCCACGGATCTGCCTGGAAATGATACTCCAGGTTGAGCAAAAAGGAAGAGATTTAAATACAAAAATGTCTCCTTCCTCTTGGCGACTGCTGGGGGGTTATTTTTGCTAACAATGGGGTTAACTCTGCTTTGACTCATGAGGAAGGAAAGTGGCTCGGTATCTGGTCTCGGGGCCTGGAAGCCGTCACTCCAGCTGGGGTTCCTGTCATTGTGGAGGGATTTCAGCCGCGGGTCCCTGTTACAGATAATAAGGCTGAGCCAGATAGCCAAAGCTCTGTCTCCTTATCGCCCAAACACGAACTGCCACTTTGAGGCCCTGACCATAAAAAGCCTGTGAGCTTTATCAGCACCCAGTAACACAATAGTAAAACATTCCTGCAAAACCTTCCTGCTCCGTGGCTGGGACTGACCAGGAATGCTGGAATCTGTTCACACGGGCAGGCGAGGCCTACGCGAGCCAGCACGGCCGCGGCGTTCTCAGGCTGCGCCGAGCACGGCCCCTGCTCCAGGGAAAACAGGGAAAAGAGGCTGCTGGGATCAATCCCTGGGGACACGGGACAGATGAACCCCAGGAACAGGGGCCGACTCCACCCTCCAGAGCTAGAATTTGTTGTTTCTCCATTTAACGTACATAACTCGCTCACAGAGCTCTTTCCACAAAGACTGAAGTTTCATTAACGCTGCAATTGTTCAGAGAAAAAACTGCCAGTTGGTGAGGCCAAATAATTGGTGTGACATGAAGAGAGTTTTCTTTCTCTGCTGCGATACACAAGCTGGTTTAGAATAAGATCAGAGCTTGAGAAGTTGAGGCTAATAAATAAAGGCATAAATTTCCTTAGTGCAGCACGAGGTAAAAAAAAGTATTAGCTCTTGGATGCTCACTGCAATTACCTTCTGGTGTGAAGTCTTGTTTTCCAGATCATCTAAGGGAATGTGCAGCCCTTTCAGTTAATCTGTATCGCTCTTCACTTCCTCTAAGACTTTGCCAAAATTACTAGAAATTGTTCCAACATGTATTGTGCCCCAGTAACTGAGACTGTGCAGCTTTGATCTGAGGCTGGATTAGCTGACTGATGAGAGAAAAGTACTGATTTTTGTCAGAAAATAATGCCAAGCATTTATGAGGAACCACAGCCGTATGAAATCTTGCTTTAAAGTAATGAAGCAAACAACAATATAGCTGAGCTACACAAGTTGCTACACAAGTGTTCAGACAGCTGTGGGCACCTCGGTGCTGCAGAATGACCCAGAGGATTTAGACTGCTCTTGTTCCACTGAAATATGTGAGTATTACGACTATTAGGTTAATATTGATTTATTTCTCTGAGTGGCACAGTTTATAAAACAGAGTGTGAGAACGGCTGGACTAGCTATGACAGGTTTAAATATTACAGTCGAGCACATGGTACCAGAGCCCCAATATTTTCCTGAACTTCCCCACACATATGCAAAGCAATTTTTAATTGCACTGCATTTTGCTAATTTAAGAAAAGAATCATGTCTTGGCAAGAAGCATCTAAGGAACAGAAGAAGGGCCTCATGCAAAAACAACAACAGAAAGGAATAATTGGCTTCTCTCTACAATTCAATACAAATTCTACTGAAACCAGTAATACAGAGAGTATAAAAATACAATAAAGCCATTTATTGTTTGATCCGTGAGGAAGCAAAGATGATATTCAGCCATCACAGTGTAATTATCTTAGCATAAGCTTCCTTCCACCAAATCCAACAGGGAAACATGAAATGCAGGAGCCTTAAGCCTGCTGAGTCTCCACAGTGTGAAATCCAGTCCCCACCTTGTCCAGGGCTGCTGCAGCCCTGCTGCACACAGCTGCTCTCACTCGGCTCACAGGGGCAGCAGGAACTTCTACAACAAACACAATCACCAGAGGGGAAGGGACAACCCCTGACTGTCCTCCCATGAAAGATCCCGGGGTTTAGGGCAAACAGGACATGTTGTTATTGGTTACAAGAGCTCAATCAGCATGTCTTGAGCTCCAACTCAGTGAGTGTGGTTAAAAAGCCAAGATTTCTGTTATTAGTGCTCTGGGCTCCTTCCCAGCTCTGGCAGGACTGTATAGAACCCATGTTCATTGTCACGTCAGGAAATAGTATTTTTCTGCCCTAAAGCAAGAGTGTAGAGTGACCTCATGTGTAAAAAGTGTTATGAAGTGCAAAAAGTGTCAGTTCATTCAAAACATGTTCAGTGTTGGGTTTCTTGTAATATTACACAAAAAGGAAATGGTTGTTGCTGTCAGAGCTACCACGTATCGTGTTAACAGCTCTATTTTTGCACTTGCTATTGGAGCTGGCCAGACAGGATTTTTGGTGGTGTTTCATCCAAAATCATTAGAAAAACCATGTCCAAAGTTTGACTAAGATTGAAATGAAAAGTGATTTCCTTTGGAAAAGGCAAACCTTTTGCTTCAATCCTGTGGCGAGCCCTGTTTCTGCTATTGCAGCCAGAGCACGGAAAAGCTGTGAAGCAGCACAAATTCGGAATAAACACTTAAAAAATATAGTCATTTTAAAAAGTGTAAGTATTCCTCAGGCCTGAAGTAATGGAAAGGCCCTACTAGTCCTGCCAAATGTTATTCCAGCAGGCACCTACACTGTGGCTATCAAACAGATAAACAAAGTTTCCTGATGCTCTAGAGCTGCCATGCAATCGTACAGAGTATTTTTTATTTCACTCAAATGACAGAAGATCCTGTGCCCATTCTTTATTTAACTTTTTTGCTGGGTTTGTACCCAGTTGTAGCAGGAATAAGGTGTTTTCCAACGTGTGGGCTGAGTCCCACAGATGTAGGAGGCAGAAGGAATAGCCTGTGATTCTGGCAGCAGCAAACCTTTGCCTCAGCCACCACTGATAATCACATCCTGCTTGAAAAGCTGCACCTTTTTTTCCGAGATTTTCACAAAATGAAGGACAAATGCAGCAGTCACAGCACCAGATTCACACCCAGTTTTCATTCTTAATACATGAAACATCACAGACAAAAACCAGAGCACGATGCTTTAACACAGCTCAGCTCCCTCCCCACAGCAGAGACCTCTGCAGGTATCACTGCAGGCCTTGGGTACAGCAAAAAGCCAAGCTGCAAGCATGGCAATTACTTTATTATTTG
>NW_008688374.1:29311-34142 GCF_000695815.1 Acanthisitta chloris
CTGGGTTTTTCCTTCTTTTATATCACAAAATACTTCACTTTCACCAGCCTGAACAATGCCACAATCTATCATCCTTTAGATGTAGCCACGTCTCCCCTATCATGTATAAAACATAGCCAAGTACCCAAGGAGTATTCTTAGTCACAGGGAGCTATTTTTAGGTTTTAAACTTCCTGCAGGTCAGTTTGGCTGCAAAAATAACATTTCTGCTTCTTTTCTCTTGAGCAACAATATGTTCTGCAGAGTCAGAGCCTGACCTGCAGTGCTGGGTACATGGATTTACCACGGTCAGAAATCCAAGCAGGAGTGAATCCCAAGTGCAGCACATAGATCAGAAATGAACTGAGAGAAAAACCAGGTAATTCAGCTCAGTCACAGTGTTTGAAGCTCATCAACATTATTCCTGCAGGCTTCGATTTCTTTTTTCACAGCTAGATGTAGTGGATTGTTTTATGCCATGTTTACAAACTTGATCAATTTTCCTGAGGCTCTACTAATATTCTTAACCTCAGCCACTGAAGCATCTGCACATTTCCTTGTGCAGCTGTTTCCCTGTCCTTTCAGTTCGGAGGCTCCTTAGGTTTAGCCCTAATCCTGCTCCTTTCAGTGTCCCCAGCACATCTTCAATTCCATTTTGCCATGCCATCGGTTCAGATTTCACGTTCTAATTATAGCCCAGGCACATCCATCCCACACCAGCACGGGGAAGGAGTGGTGCACAGCTTTCAAAACTTCACTGAAACGCACAGGAGGCCAAATTAGATTATGACAGACATTTCCATGAGCTAAGCAACTTGGAGAGCTTAACTTCTTAAAGGACAAGGCCTCCCCAATCCTTCTGGCAGCCTCCCCAGCCACAATAATGCATGCTAAAGAAAAGGTGAAAAATCCACATACTCTGCTTCTAGCTTACTTAAGTAATATTTTCTACACTTGTGCTCAGTTAGGGGTATTGGAAAAACAAGAAATTATGAAAAAATTTACATTTCAAAAATTCTGAGTACAGTACTTCAAAGGTTGCTACAGTTAATGTATTTCTTGGCTAAATATTACAGTTTCTTAGCAAAAATACGAGCCTTAGAATTAATTACTTATTCCAGGGTTTTACACACACAAAAAAACCCCACATTATAAGCCTGTCTAGCACCAGGCCATAAAGGGCAAGGAAGAGCCTTTTAAACAATGCTCCACGTTCAGTTTTAGGCAAAGGTATTCAGCATTCACAGATGAAAAATGTTCATGATTTGAAATTTTATCAGTGTCCCTGCTATAAACCACTCTAAGAAAAGACACTGTCTTGTTTCAGATGTTGGAGCCCTTCCAGGATCTGGCAAATTTTAACATGCATCCCTGGCTTGCCAAACATGAGAGCTAGCTGTCAAATTCCTCCCAGATATGATAAAGATGGCACTCGGGATCCAAACTCTCTCTCTATAAAATAACACATACAAAAGGGTTTTAGACATGATATGACATGAAGCTTCAATTCTAGCCTGAGGCATCTTTGCCGTGAAGCATTTATTTTAAATAGATAATCCACAAGCAATTACTAAAGAATTAGAATTTCATGGGCTATAAAATCCACTTTTGTTTTCACCCCCAGTGTACACTGGACTAGGAGGTACGGGAAGGGCATTGCTCGTGTCTGTGATTTCAGGGAAACACTATCTGTGCCCTGTGGACTGTGCAGAGCAGTCACTGACCCACAAACCAGGTGGACTGCTCTGTCCTAAATGAACTCCTTCAGACTTAAAATGATTAGTAATCCATTAGCACTGATAACGCTGTTTCCACAGTGACAGGTAAGTCAAGCTCTCCAAGTCCAATATTTAATGCATTTGTCTTTGTTCACGTTCTACATAACTGACCAGATGATTAAATTTTATCCCACAGAGCAGGTTTTGATTGTACCTGTTTTATACAAAGTCCCATCAACTAGATTTTTCCATCAAAGAGAACTAAACTGCCAGTTTAGGTCGATCTTTTTCAATCAGTTAATTAAAAACAAAGACAAAATAGATGGATATTCATCTTCAAGAAGCAGAAACTATTCCTGAGCACATAAATTACATGTATTTTATAGCTCTTTCAGGAAATGGAGTTTGCAACACACAAAACTAATGGTAAGACAAAGAATAATTCTATGCTAGAATGTTTAAAGATATAAGTTTATGATATATTAATGATTTTCCAATCCTTACTCAAGTGATAACATATGCATGTACATACACAACCTCCTATATATAAATCTTCCTGTTCCTGTAATGGTTAAATTATAAATCAGCAACAGCAGTAGCTGACTGAAGGCCTTTCAGCAATAGCACACTGCAGATAAGCCATATGGAACATGAAAAGTTTCCAAGTGCAGCAATCCATCTGCATAATATCCTTCATAATCTTTTAGAAGTTCTTTAGGAAAAAATATTATCTCCTACTCGTAGTTTGCCAAGAAAAAAATTTCTAAACTCCAATTACAGCTCAATGAATAAAAAGACTGGAGTTCTTTTGGTCTTCCTAGGCAGTATTGCAATGGCAAATATTTCGTGTCCTCAATTGTTCTTTACAGCGTGAAAACTGGAAAGGGTAACAGAATCTATTTCAAAGTCTTGGTACTCAAGATAAATTAGTGTTATCAAAGTATTACAAAACAAATAGCAGCTATTCCCAATAGTTTAGTGGATTTTAAGGCTTTACACAATCGCTAAAAGACTGTTCACATGTAAGACTATGGGAGCTGGTACACTAATGTCTACCAGAACAAGTGTCAATTAGCATTAACACTTGCATCAAATTGCCATCTCGTTTCATAACCACCACCCCAAAACAAGCAAGCTGAGTAGGGCACCTGAAAGCAGGAACCTGGAAACACTGAGAAAAGTATGTGCATCTACATCCACAAATGCATGGAAGCAGTGAAGCCTCTTCAGAAATAAAGTGGGTACAACAGATACATCTCTATTTTTACTGAACTAAAATAATTAGAACACAGGACTGGGAGTTTTTACATAAAAATATAATATTCCCTTCCTATTGAAAGTAACTGATGAATCATTCCAGTAAAACATCATTTAATTGTTAAAATTCACACTATGCCAGTTTAACTAACTTGACCTGCACTCCACAGTCTGCACTGTGAATGACAGACATGTAAGCCCCTGGATGAAATATTCCACCCCTGCTATGACATTACTAAGATGTAGGAACGACCACTGGTTAAGTCACAAAAAGACACTACTACCCCATGTGTATTGGTTTAGAAGCATTACAAAGAACAAGAATGATATGGTATCTTCAGACATGGACTGTTAGGGGACTCAAAGGTCTGAACCACAACTACCACCATAAATATTTTCCTTATTCAGGTGATTGAACAGTTACTCTGCAAAACACTTCAGGTATCAACACGTAGTCATAGGTTCAGCTGAGTGCTGAGAGTGCCCCAGCCCAGCAGGGCCACACTACCTGCAGTAAAACCCTGCAGTGAACAAACCACAACCTCCATCACATCATCACAAATATCTCACCACACCCACATGACTGGGAGGTTTTATGACAGTATGAAGATCTAGGTCATTTCTTCTTAGAGGTTAGAGACTCCCTCAGCCTTCTCCTGCAGAAGCGCCATCAGTTTAAGGCTCAAACGTTTGGATTATTCAAAAGCAAAGTGCTAAAAACTTCTCCACGGAAACACAGCATGGAAACACACTGAGGGCTAAAAGGCACTGAGGAGTGAAGGATCCTGGAGATGACACTCCCTCCTCCTGACAGTTTATGGTAAAACACTGGCTGATGAACAGCAGCGATCAAGAAGCAGCACTTGTGCTGTCCCTTCTGCAAGGAGGTTAATCCCTGGAAGACACACAATGGGATTACATGAACTCTCCACGGAAATGCAGCCTATCACCAGGAAGAAGAGTCCTTTATCCCCCAGGAGTTGCAGGAGATGTATTGTTCTGGGTCTATTCCTTCCAGGCACAGCTTGTGGAAAGTCACTCACTCTTGATTAACAGATGCCACAGTCCTCGCTTGGAAATTGCAAAGTAAAAATATCCTCTTCTGTCAATACAGAATTTGAAAAGCCCCAAATTCTGCAGCAACACAAGGGCTGCAGCATACATGTGACCAGCACAGCTTGAGGAACTTGTTAATACAATAATTATGCCTGTGTGTGACTGCCTGCCTGAACTCCAGCACTAACGAGCACTGAACTGTCACAGATTTTCTTAGAGTCAATTTTCAATCCTGCTTAACACAATGTCTCCAGAACAGCTAAATCCAGAGCTGAACCTCTGATCTGCATTTCCTGCAGTGGGTGTGAGAACTGGACTTCGTCTGCTCTATAAATTTCAAAAACAAAAACATTATCCAAGCACAGAGCAGAATCAGATGGAAAAACATCACTTGCACAGCTGGGAAATAAATACAGGAGTTTGTAACAGAGTCACTGACTACTGCAGAGCTGCTTCTACAGAGTTTTCAGGAGACAGGCACTGTACAAAAGCCTTCTACTGGGATTTGACATGGATTCTGCTCCTCATGGCAGCACAGGCTCCTGAGGATCCATCTGAGAGTCTAGTGATGTACAGCCAAGGAAGCTGTCACTCAGCACTTCAGTCATTAGCTTTTTCTGGTAGTTTATTTTTTTAAAAAATCAGAACATCACAGCAAATTTCAGTTCACAGCTTTAAAATATCCTCACTACTGTGACTGTCACAGGGCACAGAGCAACCTGAACTGCAGCCACATAGCCTTACTGGTGGTAATACAACAGCTAAGCACAACCATTAATAGGAAGAAGCTTCAGAAATTTACATATAAAGATGTATTCTAG
>NW_008688375.1:0-1785 GCF_000695815.1 Acanthisitta chloris
GTCAGGTGGGAGCGCGGTGCTCTCCTGCCGTGCCTCCACCTACCCCCCGCGGTCCGGTACGAGCGACACTGAAAACTTGGTGTTTTGGGGCTGTTGGCAGCTTTCGTAATCCTCCGAGTAACGCCAACTCGCGAGGCGACGAAACTACAGCGCTCGGTCAGGACACTGGCAGACTAGCGCAGGATTTGCGTGTGTTTCCCGGTTTGGGAAAAACTCCGTCTGTGCCTTTATTTCACTGTTCTTCACTGCGGGTGGGTGGGGGAGCTGCCGGGAAAAGCTGTCGCTTGCCAGATCCTGCCTGAGTAAACCACAGCTCTCCGATGGCTTCATGCTGTTTGGATGGACTTGGGTCGCTCGTTACTGTGACAAACCTGTAATTGCTTTTTACAAAGCCTTTTTATGGTTTATTAGTCATAGGAGATGACGCTTGGTCTCTGTATGGACTAAGTGAAAAGAATAGTTTATGCTCTGTTAAAGTTTTATGGAAAGTATAAGTTGTGCAAGTTTGGCATTCAGAGGAAACATCACTTTGATGTATTTACAGGTAGACAAAATCTGTTGCCTTTTTAGCCCTGATTTTAAATTGTTCTGTGTAGCTTGGGTCAATGTTTAGGAGTGTTTTCATGTATCATTCATGGTGTCAGGTCAAATCAGTGGTAGTGTGAGGTGGAGGTGACACAGAGTCACAAGGAGGAAAGTTTGGGAATTGTTGCATTAAGTGGTGAAATGGATCTTATAGTTCTGAGTCACTGCATTCAGGGTAAAGAAAAGGTACTCAGGTATGATTGCTTGTGATCAGGTAAGGAAACTGTTTGTACACATGCTCTGTTGCAAACCCATTGTGATGGTTGTTGGCACCAGGAGACCACCTGTGGGCTGTTACAGGTGTGTCTTATAATGTGAGACCAGAGTCCTCTCTTGTCCCATGCTTGTGAATCACACTGGGCACGTAAGAGAAGCAGAGAAGGTGAGGGAGGGGAACAGAAACAGAGGAGATTCAGATGTTGCTCTAGCAAGGTTTTTAATGGTAGGTGCGTTTAAAGCAGAATGGGTTGGATGTAAGAATCTAGATTTCACCTTTCCATACCTTCATGGCTTGATTATAACTCCCCTGGCACCTCTTGGCACCTGACAGTTTTCTGAGCAGCATCAAAGCTCTCTGTTGTCTTCCCAATTTCAGCCGAAAGTGAAGGTCAGATTCCCATCTTTAATATCTGTAATGCAGAGTTGGTTGACTTCAGCTTAGAATTTTGCAAGGAGATTTCACTTCTCACCCAGTTACTGCGCAATGGCTTTGGACCAAAGGCTTGTTAATGCTGTTTGGGCTCCTGAGGTTTGGAAGGAATTTCTTGAAGCAAAGCCTTAGCTTTTGGTCTGACTTTTGCGCACTTAGGTGACTGTTCAGTTGTTAGTAATCTGCTCTGTGCTTTTCTCCTGGGTCGGGTACTTTCTAGTTTGAGTCAGAAGGTAAAGGTGTGTCTTAGTAGAGTGGTGACATTTTTGTGCACTTTAAAATAGGATGAAGATCTTGGGATAAACTTTTTCTGTAGTTTGTGAACATGTGATTATGTGTAGGTTTGTTTTGGTTAGTGAAGTTGGATATTTTGGGCCAATTTAACAACTATAAGGAATTGTTGTTAGGTCATGTTTAAAACTAGAAATATTACTTCAGCTGTACACCCACTCTTGGTGTGAGAGAGTTGGAGCTCCTCTGATCCACTGGCTTGGTTATGGATATATATATATGTAGATATATATATTTGGCATTGTAAAGAAAGATGCACA
>NW_008688375.1:1839-5656 GCF_000695815.1 Acanthisitta chloris
GAATGTGAAGGAGGAGTGCATGCACACTGTCATGGAAAACCTGAGCTTAGCCTTGTGTGAAGCAGATTGACTTACTGTCTTTATTTTATTTATATTTACTAGAAGGTTCAAAGCTTGGAAATGCAAAGAAGAAAAGAGCTGTTGAAGGGCATTGTGGAAATGAGTTCGCTGCTCATACCTTACTTGTCAGCTGTTCGGGGAAGCAGAATGGTTTTCTCAGAAGGTGTATTAGGAAGCTGTGCTTTCCAAAGTTGCCTCCTCAGGAGAGCAGAGTATCCAGCAAGGCAGTACTTTTATAGGCTGTTTCATTATCTGAGGCCAGAGAGTATCAGTGCTCAGTGTGTAGACAGTGCATGACTCCAGCTTGCTGGATAAAATAATTACTTTGGTCAGACTGTATGTGCTTTGTTCCCTCTGTTGGAAGAAGCAGCATTTGGCCTGTAAGTCAAAGTCTCATTAGTACAGGTGCAGTTTGACTTAGCCTTTAGGAGGGAAGGTGGCATGCTTTCAATCTGTCTCTGCCTGGAGTTCAGGTGTGGCAAAGTTGTGGTCCTTGTCCTGGTCTTCTCCATGTCCTCTCTGGATGATGAAGCTGTCCCAGGGTGCCTCAGGGACATAGAGGTTCTGCCTGAGGGGTGGTTGAGGTACCTCCCTTCCATATCTTTCTCTTCATAGTCTTGGGACTGGGTGCCTTTTTGGTGCTGTTCCTCGGGTTTCTTTGATATGGAGATGGATTTAAGGTGGCCCTTCTAAAGGTCTGACACACTCAGTAAGAACTGTTTAGCTCCTCCTGCCTTCTCTGACTTGGTATAATAAAAGAAAAACAATAACAAAAACTGTGCTTTGCTTGGTGCTGCTGCTTTTAAAGCCGTGTCTGAATGTGAGGAAGCAAATGAGTGAAAGCAATAAAAGACATGTGACGTGTTTGCTTGATTCATTAGCTTTAATTAGCTAGACTAAGGGTAGCATTTGGCTTTTAAAGTTGTGATGACAAGGGTGTCCATACAAGAAAAGAGGCCAATCTACAACAGAGTTTGGCTGGGCAGGAGCTGCAGCTCCTGAGTCTTATAGCAGTGCTGGCTCTGGAATTACTGTTCTGTCAGCAACAGCATACTCAGTGACACGGCTTTTACTGATATGTATGTTATGTGCTTTTATAGCTGCAGTAAAATGCACAGATAACTGGGTTAATTGTGTCTGCACTGAAAGTGCTATTATGAGGCAGTGAATCTATTAATCTCTTACCTGAAAAGACAACCTACTGGGCTGGTTTTTCTTCTGAAGTGGCACAGTTGGAATATGAAAAAAGCATTTTCAGTTTTAAAACTTGTCTAGTGTCTTAGTCATGCCCAAACTAATTTTAAAAACCTGAATTATTAGAGGTTGTCCAAAACAATTGTTGAAATTTTTGTTGTGTGCCAGCATAATGGAACCAATTAGAGACCTGCTGTGTTTTTACTTCCAGTTTTATTTGTTAATTCAGCTCTAGTATTTTCACAGCCTGTCTGCTGATGTTCCTGTTGAAGATAGTGCAGTGATACATGGATCATTACCTTCTCCCTATAGCCATGTAAAGAAAAGTCTGTAGGAGCTCATTACTTAGTGCATTAGAAGACTTTACCCCCTGCTGCTCAGTCTTTGAAACAGAAGGGAACAAATGAGTCTTGAATCATCTCCTGTCTTTACTTAACAAAACAAACCAGACAGTGAATCCTCACTCCCACATGTCTCAGTTGCTGTGGGAAGTTTCACTAGCGAGATGTTAGATAGTAGCTATACTATGTTGCCTTTTATAGTATTTTATTCCTTTTCACTTTTATTCTATTATTTTTGAAAACACATTTTTGAGGTACCACATTCACCATTTTCCAGAGGTGCAGAGGGTTACAGCATGTGCTGGATGCCATTGTGTGTGCTGGACTGTGTCTCTTCATATATTGCTGCACGTTGGAAGCAAATGGGGTTGCACATCAAGTTAGATGAAAGCAAGAGGTTTAGAGCCTTGGGGGAGATGAAAGATGCAGGAGGTTTGGGGGGCCTGGAAGAACTGTATTTCTGATCCTGGAAGAACTGTCCCGAAACTATTTTTCCTATATCAGCATCAGAATTATAGGCATCGTGATAACACCTTTGTTTCAGGCAAGGATGGTTTGGCATAAGAACATTTTAGTGTCACTGAGGAAGGTTGAGATGCTGGAGTGGATTGCTCACATCCTGTTGGTCTTTCTGAGAGCTGTTCAGGTTCTGCTGAAGCCTGTGGGACTGACAGCATTTCCAAGCAAGTATTGGAGAGTGTTTGTTGAGGAATACACGTAGTGCAGGTGTAGCTCTGTGTGCAGCTGCATGTTGAGCTCTGGGAGGCAGGAGCCTGAACCGCAGACAAGAGACTGTGAACTGCTGACCCTTTGCATTACAAAGGGCACAGAGACCTGTGGCCCAGCCAGGTGACCACTGGACACTGCAGGAGCTGACAGCATCCAGGCTGTTCTGTGTTTAGGCTGGATAAAAGTCCAGGGGTTCCTTTCTTTGGGGCCTCTCCTTGGAGGTACCAGCTGTTATTTTGTTATTTAATCATTTAGTTATTGCACCAAGACTGAATTATTTGAAGGATCTATATGAAGAAGCATCAGGTCATCTGAGGCTCTGCTGTGGGACACCTGGGGTGGAGCTGGGAAGGAAACCTGGTCTGACTGTGTGGGGGTGCAGCTAAGGAGGTGCGAGAGGGACTGCTGGAGTGGTTCCTGGATAGTCAGACAGGCATGAGTGATAAGCTGAATATCTTCCAAAGCTTTTCGCAAGAACAGTCACGTTACACATACTGCCCTGCATGTCATGACCTTCCAACTGATTTCACTGGAAGTTTTCCAACAGATCATTTAGCAATCCTGTCCATTAGAAGAAAAAAAAAAAGTATTCCGTTCAGTCATATTGTGGTAGGTGAAAGGAATCATACTTGCACTAAGATATTTGGGTTTTTCTCTATGTAGATGGTATAATTTAAGATCTTAATAGAATCATGGAATCATCAAGGTTGCAAGAGACTTTTGAGATCGTCAAGACCATCTGTCCACTGAGTACTACCACTGTAACCCCTAAACCATGTCACCCAGTGCCAGATCCAGATGCCTCTTAATAATACTTAATAAATACACATGTATTTTCTCTACTTACAGCATGGTGACAAAAAGGAAAGTGGAGCTTCTTCGAAGTCAGGAGAGAAAACAGCAGAAGTATCAGAGGTAAAGTCAAGTGTTTGAATGTATTAAGAAAAGTTGGTAATGAATTTCCTCCTGCATGGATTTTTGCCTTTTGATAGCAAAGTGGTAGTTTTCAGATCATTAACTGGTGACTTTATTCACTCAGTATTAATTCCAGGAATGTATAGTTTTGTCCTGTGCTGCTGAGCAGCCTGCTGAAAATATTTCTTTGCTCTGTACATACTTTCCCAAATACTTTGTGTTAATATCCGTGGAAGTTATATCAGTGGAGTGTCTATTGTGTAGTCCTGTTTTTTCACTTGCTCAGAAGTATGAGTGCACTGTGACACTTCCTACCTTGTTTGCATTCTGGATTTTCTTGCAAAAGGTACAAATCCAAATTCATACATAGATGTTGCACATTTGGGTCATCTCCTGACACACTTGCAAATAGGTGGTCAGTGCTGTATTTCAGCAAAGACACTTATTTTTCAAGATGCTGCATTCTGAGGAACTGGTATTTACAGTTTAAGAGTATGTGCCCTTCAATATCTTGATCTCTTTCATGTATTTGTTGACAATTTGGATGAGGAGCTTGAGTGCACCATCAGCAAGTTTGC
>NW_008688376.1:0-7260 GCF_000695815.1 Acanthisitta chloris
TGCGGCACCGTTCACCACCACTCTCTTCTTGTTTGTTACTGTTTCCTCCATAACTTCCATTTGGACATCAGTTTAAGCACACTGAGAACAGATAAATCTGAGAAATATACTATAGTGGATATTCAGCCTGTGGTATTCTGGCTGTGGATAGTCAGAGGATGAATGCTGACACAAGGCTACAATTCAGACCCTTAAATTAAATGTTATTTATTTTCTAGTCTCCACAGTCACTGCTCTAACATTTCAAAGCACAAGTGAGGTCTCACCTGTAGTTAAGCTTAGAAAAATAACTTCTGTAAAACACCTGACTGATGGCAATGGGCAAATCCATGTGGCCCCCTTGAAGTCAGTAAGAGACAACAAACCAATGAGAAGTTAATGCATGCACGCCAAAGAAAGCTTGATCAAGACAAACAGAAGTGTGACTCACTATGGAAGGACAAAAATAAAAACATCATAACCACACAGAATAGTTACAGAAAACATCATTGTTCCAAATACAAATCTTTTTAATGCACTTAAAGTTAACAAATAAACTCAGCCTGCTTTGACTTGAGTAGAAATGGCACGTCATTAGTGCAGTACCACAGGAACCCTAAAAATATACTTTACTAAAGGATACAAAAAGTCATAGAGTACCCTTAGTACAACAGCACTCACACTAGCCTCAAGTCCTGCCCTCCTGTTTCCTTCTGTTGTGTTAAAGCAATTTTTTCCTGTTAAGAAATGGGAGATTTGACAGAAAATAAACCCCACCGTGTCTAGTCCTCAGACACCAGCAGGGCTGGCGGTGGCTGGCCTTCAATTCTGAGTGACAGACAGTTTTGCACCACCATCCTCTGACTATCTCCTGGAGCTGGAGTGAGCTCGGCCTCCTTATCCTGCAGCAGAAAGGCTGGTGCAAATGAATGAAATTTCTCCCTCAGCTCCCACCAACTACAGTTGCTTCTCTCTTTCCCATCAAAGAGGCATGGAAAATAAACACTTCTCAAGTTCAGGCTGTCAGACTGTTATCCCAGAAGTGGGGAAGGAGAGGAATCTCAGCATCAATACACATCACAGTCTCCACTGCAGGGTGGACTATCCCCATGAGAGGTCCTGGTTCTCCAGCAAGAGACAGGACCCTAGCTCATCCACAGCCTCTGAAAACCTAATCACAACCTGATCATAGGATTCAAGCAGCTCATCTCTGTATTGCCCATTTCTGTGCCTAAAAGACAGTGCAGACATGACTTAACAAAAAGTGCCAGCATAGTGACAGTGAATTTCAATACTAAGTTTTGAGTAAAGCAAGAACCACTGTGATCCCTTTTCTACTAGACAGGTGGTAATAATAATGCTGGTAATGGCAATATTGTTTCCCAAAGTTCCTAAGTTGAGATGCACATGACATATAACCCATTTATCAGGCTCACTGTACACCAACTACAGTCAGCATCTGCTCTCCTTCTGCAAGAGAAACTTTCATATTGTCTATATGTGAAGAAGTGTCTTACAGTATCTATTTTTTCCTGTTGTCCAATTTCAAATTATACTTGCTGAAAGAATAGCTATAACCACCCATTGCTGCAAGGGTGGCATTATTTTTACTTGCATGTATCCTTCCACTGTAAGCATGTGCAGATGGAGTAGGATACCACAGGGGTAACAGGACATCACATGGGTAACCCCTCCTCTGCCTCACATACAGCCCCCAACGCAGAAGTCAAAAGTCATCACTACACAAAAAACTGAAATAGTGATGACTTTTGGTTTCTGAGTATTTTAGGCTTTGACTCCTATCACAAAAGCATTTCCTCCCACCAAGCTGATGAAGAAAGGCAGGCACACAGGGTAGCCAGCCTCCCTGCCAAAATTCAGGTTTTAGCACTTCCTCCTCCATCAATCTTGCTAAAATGTCAAAACTATTTTGTCCCATCCTAGTTATGTAGGAAGTTTTGACTAAAAGCAAGATACGGGAGTTTTTAAAGTTTTCAGAGTTTTCCTAAATTTGATGTGGAAAACTCCTTTGGCTGAGTGTACTTTCAAAATAGCACAGTCTAAAACATCTACCTTGATTAGTGGCTTTTAACTGTTAGGGCATTAATGAAAGCTTACAAACACAAATAAAAGACACACAAAATAACTGAATATGTAAATCATGAAAGCAAACAGAAATGCAGCTTCAAACAAGAAACCGAAGTTTAGCAAAAATAGAGCAATAGAATAGAGGCCAGAAGAGGAAGCTTCTCACCTGGCTTAGGTAGAGCATAAGGAAGCCAAGAGAAATTGTGAAACTGAAAGTGACTTTGTGAAGAGAATAACTTCTTTCCTCAAAACCAGGAAAAATTACAGACTTGCACTGAACACACCTAGAAAAAGCTCCTTTCCCTAACATTTTTCCCATTACTAGGAAATGGCAAAAACACATCTAGAATCAGACATATTTGAGACAGTAGGATGTCTTTTACCTTGTTTCACCACTTCGTTCTGTTCTGGCAAATACAGCCTGAACCATGTTACCAAAGAATACCTCTGTATTCATCCTCACATATACAGAAGAGCAGACACACGATGTGTTTTGAGAAAATCTCTTCTAAAAAGCACTTTTTTATTAAGAACCCTGTTTTTATTCCACACAGAAACATTTGGGGATTTCATTTAGAAGAGGAAGTTTTTAGGACTCCCTTAAATTAAGTCTCTGAGTTCACTCTAAGAAGCCTGCACACATTAGCCAAGTCTCAAGTTCTGGACAGTCACAGGGCTCTACATACTTACTGGAAAATGACTGTGAAGAAATGTGGTCAAAAGTATATATTTTATTCTCAGCACTGTTAGAAGGAATGTTATTGTAACATGAACAGGAGACTAGCTCCAGAAACAATATCGTCATTTCTCTTGATATTGGAATGTAATATTTATGTATTCCCCACTAAACAATTCATTATCCTGAAGCTACCCAACATCTGTTCCTAATCCCACTTAAAACAACCACACAAAATAAAGGGTTTGCAGTTTACTCTCCCTAATTCTCTCACGAAGAAGCATGTTTGTTTTTTAGGTTGGGCTTTGTTTACAGGTAAGGAAAGCACTATTCATACTTTCTTTGCCAGAAAGGAGTGTCCATGTTTTGCAAACCTATTTGCACATTTCCTCAATAACCATGCAAGACTAGCCACCTGGGAAGCTACCAAAAGTATGGTTGAAAGAACAGTCAAACAGAAGCAATATTATTAGCAAAGAAAACAGTAGAAGTCGGTGACTGAAGAGATGACAAGAATAAACTAAATGTGAACAATTAAGACCTTAATGAAAAGAAAACCAAAATGATGATCAGTGCAGAAAACCCACAAAGCTCTCTTTTCACTTCAGTCAGATCAGTGAAGGTTAAAGCAATGCTTTTCAGCCAATGCTTTAACACACAAATTCAGCTTTAAGGCACCTAATATCAAACCAGCATCTAGCTGCAAGGGGTAACATATGCAGGGCTGCACTCATTGCAACAGATATACTGGTCCAGTCTTCCACTTGGCAATCTCCAGTTTCTCTATACACATATCTACATACAGATGCTGTGGAGAAGTCCCCCTGAAATCTACCAGTGACAAATGTGTAAAATGTAGCTTTAAGATGAGGGGCGTAACATAAGAGGAAACTGAGCTGTAAGGTGAAACCCACAGGCAGGCAGGGTCTGCCACCACCACCAACGCCTGGGTGAAGTCACGGCAAGATGAATGAGGAACTGACTTCAGGGCCCATGTGAATGCCAAGACCACTGATACAAGACCAAGCTGTGGCAGATCACGTTTGAGGAAGTTCATAACAAAACCATGAAGACCTCCTATTTGCAGAATCAGAAAAATCAGCAAGAAGAGAAGAGCCTTCACTGCTTGCCCACGGCAGAGAAGCTACACATGTAGATCCTGGGCCAGAGAAGATGACACTTGAGCCCACATCACCAGCTTGGATACCTTCCCCCTGTCCCCACACAGGCAGCACATGGAGGTATGACTTCTCTCGTGCTGCCACAAGTGAGTAAATGAGCCAGTGTGGTTTCTGTTCCACAATTCCTTCTGCTGCTTATTAGCTTTGATACTCTTTGCTTATCATCACCAATGCCATGATTAATAACAGGAATATTGTTTTATAATAATAAACGGTGGTATAACTCAATATTGGCTGCCCTCCAATCACAGCATTGATCTCTGTACAAACCAATGCCTAAGTCCCACAGCCACAGATGCTCTGTGGCACAGCCAGTGCACCAGGCTCTGAAGTACACACAGCTACTGGATTTTCAGACTGTGCTAATGATGCTGCAACCTGTTTTCTGAGTTCTACAAACTGCCTCTGCTCTCCTCCACATGTTGTTGGAGCAAAAACCTAAGCAGCCAGGATACAGACTTGTGATATGAAAGAGTCAAATACTAGGTCCTTCCAAAGCAGCCTGAAAAACGGACTGAACACGACCACTTGGTGTCCTAAAAGCTATTAAGTTACCCACTTTTGAAAAACTGGAAATACAAAGTCAAGGAATATACTACCCACTCCGATGCAACCTTAACGCCACACTACAGCAACCCCCTCAAAACAGCAGTCAAGTGTTACAGTCCACTCTTACCAGGAAAATGGAATACTTCACTTAAGTATGCAAAAAGACAAATACCACATAGCTGTTCTACGGCTCTTTCAATGAACAGATTTCAAAATACATCTGTGAAGGATGCTGGTATTATTATTTTCCATCATTACAACAGGATCCTAGTCAGGTGCTCCTGAGTTCTGGCTGCTCCAGCAGTGGTACTGAGAGAGGTAATGCAGTGATGGAGACCTTCCTCCTCTCTCCTTCCTACCACTTTAATTCCTCTCCACTCCTAGACACACAGTATTATTCTGTGCTAGCTCTGATAACTGGCAGGTCCTTCCAAAAGTCAGTCCTGCTCAATAACCTAGCAGACAATCAATCCAACAGAAAGACATGTAATGTTTTTCTCTGCCACTCACTGCTAGGCTGGTCTAAGCTCCTGTGAAAATATAGCCTATGTCTGCATCATACTTACAAGCCTGGGACTGCAGATGTTCTTCACCTTAGCCAAGTCTTTTGAAATCCCAGGGACAGCCATCACAAACCATAAAATTCCATGGTGAAACACCTCTCTGCACTTTATTGATTTAACAGCCACAGATTAATTACACAAAGCCTTCAAGAGACCCTAGCATAAGGCATATTTTCAACACTGCCACAGCTGTGCCTCTAGCATTTTGCACAGCTTCACATAACACAGCTGGACTGCATGACAACAAATACTGCAACTCACAATTTTTGCACAAATCATGATGTATCTTTAGCCTTTCTTCATATTCACTTTTACAGTTCTGTAAGTTTTGAATTTGGTAGGCTCTGCTAAACCAACTTAAATGACTTACAAAGTAACAAAAGCAAATAAACTTAATTCACTTGCTCCTACATTAATCTAAGTAACTAAAAATCAGTCTTGATTTGAAAAGAAAGAGAATTGTATCTGCTACTCCTAAGAGGCTCAAAAACATGATTTGACCAAAGTTTCTTTCAGGAGCATAAGCAAGTTTTTTCATCTCAGTCAAGCTAGTACAATCATCTAAAATGCAACACAGTGAAAATTACTTGAATTAAAAACCCTTTTCTCCCTCCCAATCTACTTCACTATGCAACCACACAGGTGGGTGTACTGCTATACTATGTTTTGACAGAGCCAAAGGCAGCATTGTACAGCAGCCACTCGTTACTAAGTCTCAGAAGCAAGAAAGTTTGGGGTTTACTTCTTGGGAGGCTGGGAGGAAGAAGAAGAGGGGCTATTTAAACTAAACTATTTAAACTCCTGCCAGTTTTCCTTAATTTCTTAAAACCCCATACATGTACAACTATTCCCTAATCAACAAGATGTTTAAAGGGATGAAAAAGAACTTAAGACTTTGTATCAACATCTCCTACAGATCAGACCTGACATCTTCTCTTCTACACCACATCTCCCAACATATATATGTGGCTTATGCCACTCATACACTCCACTATGCATCAAAATTGCAGAGATCTTATGTATACCTAATTCAGACAGACTTTTTGAAATCAAAACACTGTCAGAAACTCATGAAAAGGAATATTTTACTTATCTGCTTGTGACAGCATCAGCTCAACTTAATAATCACGAGGATTTCTTCTACCCCTCCATAGGGAAAGCTGTTAATTAACTAATGAACACAGATTAGCATAACAACTCTAAGACTCTTAGGAAGCAGGTTAAAGGAAAAACAGCAGTAGGTAGTGCCTGAAGAAGAATTATCCAGATGGAGTTATGGACTAATGAAGCTCCCCAGCAGATGAAACTAGAAGCAAACACACAGTATTTTCATTGATTACTGAGAACAAAATATGGAAATATGCCAATGCAATGGTGATATGTCAAATGAGTGTGAAACATTATATTGATTCTAAAAGACAAATACTCCCTCTGTGAAACAGGGGAAATAAACCCTAAGTATGAAGAATCCCATTTCACTAGATTTTAATTTCATCAAAAACTATGTTTGCTTTTCAAGGACATCAGATTCTCTATCAATTCTCAGTCCCCAAATCTCAACTCTTCACCCTTAGCATGCACATTTGTTCTCAACTCCCAGGTAAAATCCGCATGGTGCACACTGCATGTACTTATCTCCCAAGCTGTAATCTGAACCATGTGCCTGTAAAATGTACCAACCATACCAGTTCTTAAGCAAAAGAAGAAAAAACTATACATGTACATGATGGACTCTTAGTTACTCAGTACTGCTCCTGGAAAAGATCTGGACAGCTTGGGCATGATTCTCTCAAAACATTACCTTGCTGCTCTGAAGTAATAAAGAAAAGCTATTATTAGGAAAAGAATACAGAAGAATAACAATACAACCATCTAAAATCCTCAAACACCCACATCACAAAAGAATGCAGATCTGGTCAGTTCATTCAAAAACAGTAAAATAAATCTAAAAACTTACAGATGGATGATTCAATGTGTGTGGGAATCTCCCACATGAGCAACTGACAAGACCCTTCAGTTTAGCTAAGAGATGACTGAAAGGTACAATACAACAGAGAGCTGTAAAAATCAGAAAGGACAGTGTAGAAGAAAAAACAGAACAATTTTCAAGTATTTCTCATAATTCAAGAATTAATTACATTACAGGCTTCATCCAAATAACCATGTTGGGTTTTTCTAAAAACACTTGTAAAACTCGTTACACTCAGACAAGTGTATATATATA
>NW_008688377.1:0-9976 GCF_000695815.1 Acanthisitta chloris
TTCTCCTGTTTCACGGGTCCTGCCGCAGCTGCATGCTGCCCTTGAAACGGCTCTTCTCAGCAGTGTATCCCTCCTGCCCGGCCGAGCTCTCCTGATCCCTGCTCGCCGCAGGGGAGCCGCGCGCCCGGCGGGTTTACCACGGAGAGATCCAGCACCTGGCCGCAGCTGAAAAACACCCACCTCTGCCCGTGTTACATGACAAACTAGCTAAAGTCAGCCCACACAGAAAACCCTGAGAAGCTGCTCTTTGCCCTCGGTCTACCCTGCTCTGTCCACAATGCCCAGGCCAAAGCAGCTCTCTGTCCAGCACCCCTGACACGGCTCACCCCCAAACCCGATCTGTGTGCGCATGTGGCTTCCGCTGCACCAGGTAACAGAACCAAAGCAAGCAGCAGTGGAGTTACGAATGAGGTTTTACATGCTCCTGAGGAAGTACAGCAATCCTTTGTGTCATCTCTTTTGGGGAAAGCTCTCCAGTTTAGTTTCTATCCGGTTCAATTCCCAGGTTGGGAAGCCACAAAATGCTTGTTATCAGTGTTCAGGTGATGTGAACTGCAGCTCATCTGCAAATCCAGAAACATCTGCGATAATAACTCTGGGAATCTGCTACTGCAGGGTCTGGGAAAACAAACCAGCAATCAGGAAAGGTGTGCTTGCAGCTCTGTTACCACTGGCACTGTGCATTGTCCTGGTGGTTATTTCTGGTTGCCCACTCAAACCCTGTCACTGAGAATATTATCATACAATGTTCCTAACTCTAAAATCTGGAAGTAATTTTAATAGCTAAACCCATGGTAAATTTGCATTGCTGTTTGTTTGTTTTCACTTTGGTGCATTGATTAGTAGCAATTTTTATATTTTAAAATGTGTATGTACAGTGCTTGCTTGGTACACAGAAGCCTAATCTTCATTTATTTCCCCAAGCTCTACTATTATACAAATTGTAAAAAATCTACTTTGCATAATCCATAAGAACTTTAACTTGAACATTTGCTTCATCACTATAGATACTGTTTATAGCTTGAGCTGAAAACTTCTATGTGCAATGATTGTCTTTGATATTTTTATTCAGTGTTTCAGTAAAAATATGTCAGCCATTTTTGAGAACATAACTAGGCAAAAATCACTTGAAGCTGGTTGAATTGGAGGAAATTTCAGAGAAGATATATATATATATATAAAACCACAGAGCATTTTACTAAAATGTACAGGAGAAACACACATTAAATGACTAAGGACTGATTAGCTGACATGTCTTTAAAAGTACTTGTTATAGTAGAGTTTTACAGTGACTTGTGCTTTGCCCTACTCAATACTGTTGCTGATAATCTAGAAATAGATACTGAATAATTTTTGTTGAAATGTGTCCTTGACACAATATTGACAGACTTGTAAATAATGCTAAAAATGTGGTGATCAGTCAGGCCATTCTGATTATAGGAGTGTGGTAAAATAAAGCGTGTTTTAAGATCAAATTGAAACTGAAGTAAAAACTTGAATCAAAGTTGGATTTTTTTCTTTAACCAGAACTGAGCCTGAGTTACTACTTTTAAGTCTTTGTTAAACCCAAACTCAAACTTAACAATAACAAAAAAATGAATACAATGGCTCTTAAACACAAGAAGAGCCCACTGCTCTGACACAAATCCAGTAGGATCTGAAGAATAAGCATGGGATATTCTTGATGCAAGCAGAGAGGGAGATTGGTGCGAATGTGCAAGGTAGGTGAGAAGAGGAAGAGATTGTCTGGTGAATCCCAGAGAAGACGAGCCAGCTTGCATCCTGAGAGATTGCCAGATTAGGGGAGGAGAAAGACTCACTGCTAATATTTATTGTCCTCTGAAATCTTCCACTACTGCCAAAACACCTCTGACCTTTCTCATGTGTGATTCCCAGATACTTTCCTCCTACCCATATTACCCCAATGCACATTGTGAATCCATTTAAGATTGTTTAGATGTGCAGAATTTGCTAACAGAGCCCAAATTAGGAAAATACCAGTTAATGGGTGAACGTGAACCAAAACTCAGTCAAAATATCACTAGCACAATTCTCTGTTTTGAATGCTGCCAAACTGACTGTTGACTTGGAAACAAGGGTTCTAGACCATATCTGTGGGATGTTGTGATTTTGCAGAAGATCTAGAGTTTGTGTTGGACAAGCAACTCTTATTTGCTAGTGCAGTCCAGTGACTGAAATGGTTGATTGAATTTTTAGCAGTGGGTTACCAGTAAGAAAATACTGTCTGCTTTGAATTTCCATGCTTAAAAAGCATGAGAAAGTATATCAAAAAATGAAAAGTGAACGATAAAACTACAGACAACATGTAAAATGATTAAAGAAAAGACTTAGGCACATGCTAATTAAGTGACTAGTGAAGATGCAGGAAGTGCGAGAAGCAGAACAGAAAGTCTGCGAATTACTTTTTCCAGAAAGACCTCTGTAGCTGAGCTGCAGGCCACAAAACTTTTATTTTCAGGAACCTTGAAGAGGCAGTGCGTTACATGGGCCTTGGTTGGTCTACAATGTGAATGGGGTCCTGGGAATTAGTTAGAGATGTATAAAGAGTTTTTATGCACAGCCTCCTCATCTTATTTAACATAGAAATTCGAAGTTTTTGCAGCAGGTTCTAAAACAGAATAATGCTTAAAGAAGCTGATTAAATTTTGAAAACCTAGTTTTATTCCTTGCTACTGTGAAAAATCATTTGTACTGAAATATCCTCTGTTCCTCAGTTGAAAAATTAGCAGAAATTATGTGCATTTTTAGCTAAAAGCTATTTTTTGTTACTGTACTTCCAATATACCTTATTTTAAAAACATGAAACAGCCTAAAATATTAGAACCTATGTCTGTTAATTTAACACGAAAATTTATATTTTATGCTTCATCTATATTTTCTTTATCTCCTCTCTTTAAAATAGAGTAATAGCGATTCAAGTCAGCATTCTCAAATTAATTTCAGTAATACTCTTGAATCATTCACATTCTATGATAACAAAGTAACAAAGGAAAATGCAGACAGAAATTAGTACTTTTCTACTCAATGAAGGGTTTATGGCAGAAAATCCTATGATAAGAAAGATCTGGATACCATTTTGGATAAAAAAATATTTTAAAAATTTAACAGTACTCTATGAAGCAAGACCTTTACAGAAAAGATAGTATGCTATGATACAGCTAGAGACAGTATCATAATATTTGTAGAGAAAAGGGAGGGAAATTAATTAAAATCACACCACAGAGTTGATGCTGTCATTTCTCAATTTCTGTCTGTTTGATCATGTTTTTTGGTGTAATTATAACTACAATTGTTTTTATTGTTGGCTACAGCATTGCTCAGGTGCTGTCTAAAATAGGATCCCTTTGTGCTATGCATTTCTCAAGCATGCACTGGGTGACAGTCCCTGTGCCAAATAGCTCAGAGTGTAAACAGACAAAGTGGACATACATCAAAGAGTGTATGACACACAGCATGGTAAATTAATTTGCAGAAATTGACATGCAAATACTGTGAATCCTGTTGTTTTTTGAGGGAAAGATGCCATTAGCAAGGTACCATCTGAATGAAAGAGCAAGGAAAAGGGATTTAGGCAAAAGGGAAAGATGCCATTAGCAAGGTACTATCTGAATAAAAGAGCAAGGAAAAGGGATTTAGGCAAACTGGAGGAGGCAGAGAATGGAGACCGGGTAGGTTGGGATCTGAAGAAGAGAGTAAGAATAGAAGTTTGAACAGGCAACTGAAAAGCACAGGAAAGAGTCCAGTCAAACCCTCCACGGTGTCATACACAGAGAACTTCAGTTGAGATGTGTAGGTTGGCGTAGCTTAAGAATCATGTATCTGAAATTCTTGAGAGCCTAGAGGTTAGCAGCAAGGCTGCCTGAAGAGCATGAATCGATTACAGTTACCTGTTTCATTTTACATTTTACACATACTATGGAAGAATCTTTGGCCATTTGAATACATCTGTCTTTTCAGTGAAGCTTTGGCAGGGTAGTCACTTGAAAGCAGAGAAGATCTGGCAGAAAGCGTGAAGAAGTGTTGTATTGTCTTTTGTATGCTGAAACTGTTGGTAGTATCATAGCATTGCAGAGAGCTGTGTCCTGTGAAGTTCATGGAAAAACACTGTATTGGTAGTCACTGAGAAATAAACCCACCTAGAATCTTCTGAAATCTGTAAACCTTTTCTTCCTATAATATATTGGGAAAAAAATTTTTTTCCTACATGTTCTTTTGTATTATCATCAGTTATGGTGACTGTGTTCTTTACATTCATTTTGAATCTGTGTTTCCTGTCATGAGCAGATTAAAAACAGAAGAGAGTGGAGTGAAAGTTTTCTATTGCAAACATCTGTGTCTGAAAGAGGATTGTGTTTCCATGTCCTGAAACATCAAGGGGAAAAGCTTGCCCTCCCCAGACACACACCTTTGGTTTGCAGCAATAAGGAGTTTATAGACAAGGTTGCTTTACTGCAGTAAATAGAAAACCCAATTCTGCTATTATATGTGGTGGATAATCCAGCCTGAATGTCTGAGGAGACCTTCAATCATTGTTCCAAGTAGAGAGGTATCTTATTCTATATATCTCTAAAATGCTTAACAGATTTTTGGGTGTAACATAAGCAGTGCTTTTAATACTCTTGCCTTTTGTGTCTGAAACTGAGTTTTATATGCAAATATTGCTGTCCAAATAAGTGTTCATAGGGACTGTAATTAGAAACGGTGAATGGACATGCTTACCCTATATATGTTAAACGAAATCCACAGACAGAAAAAAATGACTATGTCAGTGCACTTCATAAAGAAAAAAAACAGTGTTGATGTATCATCCATATCTGTCTGCTTTTAAAGAACACAATACTGGAAAAGAAGAGAAAAGATGTTGCAAGAAGCACTGGGGGTCAGAGATAGACAGTTCTTTCTCATTCTTTCTTGTATTCTTACAGGAATTGAGCCCTGGAAATAAGGAAATTTATTTGCTTTAGATTCTGTCCTGAGACCTTCCTATCTCCTGCACAGATGCCCTCCTTTTAAAATTTCAAGATACTTATATGCATCAGTGCAAATATCACCCAAAATCTATTTCACTAGATTCACATACTCCCTCACCCCATTGAAGCCAGAGATCTGTTAAGTTGTCTGCATAACTGGAACAAATCTGGGAAACGGTTGGATAGAATCATCATCTGGGCTGGTTCTTCAGTCATGATTGTCTCAGGCATGGAGGAGGCTTTTGCTGATATGCAACAGTATTTCTTCCTTTCTGAAGCAGAAGCACATCTTGAAGTAACAGTTTTATTTTGGGCAAAATTATTAATGAGGATGGTCTTCTGTCTCCTAATAATTTCCTCCTTCTGCCAAACCTCCTTCATGTGTACCCAACTGATGGCGATATTTCCATACCTGTGAAAATGTTCAAAATTCTTAATGCTGCAAATATTCCTGTAATTAATAGAAAAATGAAGGAAACATAACTTTAAAACAAGCTTGGCAAAGTTAAGAAATTGATTGTTAGGAAAAGGAGAGAAGCAAACAGATAAACTTAGGAAAATTTAGGAATAGGCAGGAATTCGCAGTCTGAACCTTTGCTTTGTAACTCTGTTCATTTGGTAAGAGAAGCTCACAGTTGCCTGTTTGCAATGGCAATTAGCATGACATCTCTCTCACTTTCTCTAGAGGATATATTCCAGTGTGAACATTGGAATAAGGATCCTTAAGATGTGAGTGTAGGGTACAGAGAGCTCTGCTTGCCTAATTCATATTTAAATCGGGTCATTAAGCACCAGATACTTATGAAAAGCTGTTTATGTAAACCCTATGATTTTCTTTGCAAATTGTTCCAGTTTCTAAAACATATACCCTATATACAATCTAAATTAGTCTAGTTTCACTTTCCAGTTTTAGATTGTATAACCTCATTGCCTTTTAACCTAAAACACAGTTTACTTTAGAAAATCTTCTCCCCTTATAATAAAAGAATGTTTTTAGTTTTATTTCTCAAAGAAATGGCGTGGATGGATTTTTAATTTTTTTGGGTTTATTTCAAAACTGTCATAAAATAAGCTTTAAACATTTTAAATTACAATTGTGGCTCCTTAATCTTTTCAGTTTTTGAAGCTCTTCCATGCAGGGTAAGCACCAAAATGTGCTACAATACTATTGCTATTCTCATAATCATTTGTCTGCTTCTACTCAACCATCTGCTAAAAAAATGGAAGGGTTGCAAAGAAAGTTTGCAGATGATGTACAGATGAACAATAAATAACATTTATATATCTGAAAATAGTGTTAGCTGCTGCACTGTACTGAGAGCTCACATTCTTTCTGTTTGTTCTCTATCGATTTCAGTGCAGTGGTTTCCACAATTCCCTGACTTGTAAGGGTGACAGGTTTTTTTTGTTTCCAGGTGTGTTTATATGTGTTTAGACTCATTGCTTGAATGAGTTCCCCATCTTACCAAACAACTCAGATGTGTATAACTGCTGTTTCTCAGTACTGTTTATCATTCCTCCAAACTGCCTATCATCTGCATACTTTAGTAGCCGTGCTTTCCTATTTTCTTCCTTGTGGTTAATAAAAATGCTAATTGCTAAAATGAGATTGGGGCTTAACACCTGTTGAACTGGTAATGGTTTAACATCTTAATGTACAGTTCAATATACACTTCACTGATTATTTTATGTTAATTTTAAAAATAGGACTACCATGAAGTACCAAAATAAGCTCTTTACAAAAATGTAGTTATGGCACAGCCAAGTGTATTTCTAGATACCACAAAGAATGAAGTACATAAAATTCAGTTGTTATAAAGATCACTCACAGCTGTTAATGTATTGCTTAATAACACTCCCAGATAAAGATTTTCAAAGTTAATTTTTTTTTATTTTACCTATTATATACACATTCATGGCTACACTCTGACTATTGTGTTTCCATCTGAGGAACGCAGAACACCTGTGGTTTATGGGATACTTTGACTGGGTTTGCAGCTGCTTTGTTTCACCAGAACAATGGAAAACTGCTGAAATAGGTTCTAGCAGCCTTTGCTTTCTGCACTCCAAATCTCTCTTGATTTGTCACCTCCCACCATTAATTATTCTTCATACACAACTGCCTTGTTTGCATTTTCTTAGCTTGGCTTTATGCTGTGAATATGAGGAATTCTTCAGGCTCACACAGTTCTTCTCCCTTGTATGCCAAACTGACACTTAATTCCGGCAGAGGGACCAGCTGCCTAGAGCACCAGGTTGGTTGGGGGTGACAGCAAAACCTCCCTGCTCTGCCACCTGTTTGTGCTTCAGACTCAGAGGCCCAGGCTGACTGCTGCTGCTGCTGAGGGAGCGAGAAGATTGCATGGGCATCAGCTTAGGCTGAGCAGGAGGGTGGCATTGCCAAGCAACATTGGTCCATGTCTCCAGCTCTTCCAGACTCTTCATAATAGCAACAGTGCCTGATCAGCTCTTCACAGCTTTTCCCTGAGCCCTCTGTCTCAGCTCCTCACCTCTCCACCTCATGGCAGAAGTGACCCTGTCCCTTCTCCTGTGGGCAGTAAAATACGATTTTGCCCTCAATGGTTACAAACCTGGAGCCAGCCATGTACCCCTGTCTGCTTTCCACTCCATTACTCCAGGAAGAGTGCTCCTGGCTTCCTCTTTGGTGCAGAAGACAGGCATGCTGCCTCCCACCTTCTCAGCTTGTCTGTAAAGAGGATCTGGCACAATAGGTGCTTTCCTCCCAGATGCTTCATATGAATGGCCATACTTGCTGGGTTTTTTTGTAACCAAAAGTTGTTTTATTGTTGTTGTTGTTTCCCCCTCCATGCAGAATTGTTCCCGTTTGGACTGGCCACCATCATCCATTGTTCTCCATGAAACAGAAACTTCCATTGCCTCGGGGGAGATAGCGGCTGCCTATACTGTGAGGCATCATAAAACACAGACCCCATTGGGAACAATGGGGAAAAGTCTTCTCAACGTGGCCATCAGCTGAGGCCCATCCAGAACACTGGGGAGCAGGAGCCATGTCATGGGGAGGCACTGGTCCACGGAGAAGCCTCTTGGCCTTGCCTGAGGGGAAAAGAAGATTACATGCAACAGGAAACATACTCAAACAAAACCAGCTTAATTACCAGAAGCAAATGAAATAAAGTTTTCATGCAAGGTTACAATGAGTTCTACTTATGTGGGAGCTAGCAGAGCTCTTAGCTAGTTTTGTAGAGGAAGATGAAGTCATTTATTCTGCTCTCTCCCACTGATGCCTTGACTCCCCCAGAAATACTAAGTGAACAAAACTCTTATTTGACAGTTTTAATAGGAAACAATTTTTGTCACAGAATAATAAGCATTTCTTCTATGAAAATGTCATATTTTTCCACCCTCCTTCCCTTTTCACAGGGCAGCCTCCTGCCTCATATACGCTTGGCTGTCTGGAGTATGTATTCTCTTTAAGACTGGAAAAAAAGAGAGGTCTAATAATGGCCGGTTCATTTTTAATCTCTAAGTAAATCCATATATTCAGATACATCTTTGAAATGACTTGAAAATTTGTTATCAGACCATAAACATTGCACTGTTAAGAAGAGTACAGTGTATTTTTTCCATGGAGAGTAAAGAATCATCAACAAAACATGCCTGAGTTAAAAAATTCTATCCTGACCCTAGGGTATTTAAATTGCCTCTGAAACATGCATTTAGTGATAGAAAATACTTTAAAATAGGACAAAATTTGAGGGCAAATATCATCAATAATTTTGCACAAGCCATACTGTAGCAATGATGTGATTATTTTGGAAAACAAGCATTGTGAGTGAAGGAAATAAATGGTCAAGATCTCTCTTAACAGGAATTCAAACCATCCAGGTAATTAAAATCACAATTAGCATACTCACTCAAGTCAAACTGTAATCTGTTAAAATACCACATACAGAAGCCTACAGATCTCCATACTTTTACATTTACAGTTCTATAGGATGAATAGTCATTTATTGCCATTATTTTACATAGCAGAAAATTTCCTCTTGAGCAGAAATCTTAACCCTGCCACAGAGTGACACTAAAAACCTTTATAATTGTGCCTATGGCTATTTCAGTGACTTTGAACTTAAATTGATTAAGTCGATCTATAAAGATTTAGTATATGCTCTCTGCTTTTCAGAATAGGGACACTAATTACTTTGAAAGAAGCTTGTTCTAGAAGATTGATCTAGAATGAAGAAGCTACTTTCTCAACAGAGACACTAAGTTAGTGGTGTTATGCACTTAATAAGTTAATAAGTGAGTTTGGGAGCAGAGAGGCAGCTTTTTGGTTTTGAATCACTATAAATCCCACTCAGGTGCTAGGTGTGGTTGTTGCCTTCCACACTGGCTAAGAGAGGGAACTCTCTGTTTAGGAATAACTTAAACAATGGAGGCCACTGCCCTGAGTAAACATTGCATGCAGGGGCAGAGGATCAACTAGAGCAAATGAAGCAGTGGAAAGCAGGAGGAAGCAGTCAGGGAGCAAACGCAAAAATCATGGTACAAGAAATGAAGTGGATACACAATGGTCTTGAAAGAAAGCCAAGGAAAGGAGCATTTTGAGTCCTGACTGCAAGCAGGTCTGGGAACATGAGCAAAGCAATGGATGCTTGTTCAATCTTACTGTATTTCAAGAAGCGGAACTTTTTTTTGTAGTATAACATGATTACTTCAAAGAAATACCTGGCTCTTGTAATCAATTTCTCATTCTAATGGAAACAGCCTGTGATATCATGCATAAAAGCTAACTGCTCAGGCCATGGTGAAGCTAGGCACTGCAGCCAGAGAGAACAAACAATGATGAAAAACAGGGAAGGAAACACAGGGAGATTTTAGAAAAAGGCATGGCAAAGTGAAAGAAAAATGAAAACTTGTGGGAAATTAATATAAGGCACAGAGAATGTAGTCAGGACGTAAGCTTCAGCATGATAGTCAGTCATCTGGGAGATGCTAGTGTTTCT
>NW_008688377.1:10024-11835 GCF_000695815.1 Acanthisitta chloris
AAGAGCTTGTCCCTCCTGTCACATTGCCATTTCAAAAAAGCAACCCTCTGTGACAGGCAGCCAGGCATCATGATGGAGGGTTAAATCACATGAAGCTGCTGCCCATTTGGAACACACTTCGTCTCCTTTCACATCTGCAGAGCATTTAGCTGCTTGCATCTGGTTGTGTTTGCGCAAATATAATTCCATATTCACTAATAATTCCCGAGGCTAAAGGCCCCTCTCCTGTAACCTTGTTAATATTCTCACAAGGCCTGGTGCGAACGCCTCACAGCATTTGGATTAGAATTCAGTCTGGTGGGTTTTCCCCCCCTCCCCGTCTCTTACTCTTTCTCTCTCTTGTACTTTTCTGGCCTCCAGTTTCCTGGCCACCCACACGTCGAGACGCTCTCCCTCCCGCTCTCTCCCCATTCTCAGTTTCAAGGAATTTCCTTTTGTCAAAGGCAAAGTGTGATTGACATATTTTTCCCCTCTTAAGTGCAGTCTTCTTAATACTTGATTTAACTATGTCCTTATGGGGCTCATATAATCATTACCTAGGTGAGAAAGAGACCCCCTGCTCCCTCACTACCATCCAGTCTTGGGCTTCAAGCACCAGACGACTGTCTCCTTAGCAGTTTTTACATGGTTTTTATTCACTTTTTAAGGATGTTATTATTAATTTGGTGGTGATGAGGTGTTCCAAATTGACAGCACTGTAAACTGAAGTAATTTGTTTGTCCACAAAATTGGTACTACAGAAGCAGCAGAACTGCCAGCTCCCCTATCAACATGTCTTGAGGTCCCCTTTCAAAGCACCTCACCAAAGCCAGAAAAATTGCCTTCTCCTCTGGCCTTTGTGGGGAGAAGGCAGTTCAATTTCTAATCAGTCCTCAACCCTGATGCTAAGACTGATTAAAAAACTGAACTGGGCTTGCCCTGACCGTGGTGTCACAGGAATCAAGGGACACAAGCATTTTGCTGGTTCAGTTCTGGTCTCTGCTTTCTTTAGCACAAGGAATCATGGTTTCCTTTTGTTCTCCAGCCTACTTTCCTTGTGACCTCCATAGCACGGGCCCTGGGCAACTGTTCACCCCATGTAGAGCCCAAGGTGTGCCATGGTGCTGGGGACAAGGGGTTGAAGGAGAGTGGCTGTAAGATTTGGGAAGGTGGGTAGGCTGCTGGCAGGAGAAGAGTAAGGAGAGTCCCCAAGCTGATAGTTTGGAGTCTTTAATGATTCTCTAGTTAATCTGTGTTGGACGCTGTGCTGTACTGCTCTATTTTCATCTGTGTCCTGTATACTGGGACATGAAAGTGAAACTCTGCATTATGATGACTGTGGGTTGTCTGTGGGAATTGAGTTGAGGAGGTTGCTGAAGTACCGGGAATGAAGACATTGGGACAAAAAGCTGCTGAGCTCAATATCCTGATGTTCTGAGAAAGAGTGGGGGACTTGCATGCAGGACTGGAAATGTGACAAGAGAGAGGCGTGGACCTTAGATGCTTATCTCTGGAAACAGAACAGGGAGTTCCACACATTGGAAATTCATAATTTAAATACAACAGAACCCCCCCCTCGTCCCCCCGGAAAGTAATGATTCACACTTCAGAGCAGAGTTTGGATGATACACAGTGTAAGACATGAAGCACCTAATGAACAATAAGTATAAAAGACTTGAATACACAGGATCTTGAATACAGAGATACAATGGAAAATTGTTATGTGGTTATGTAATTAGACATGGTAAGGTAGCTCATAGATAGGGCTGAAATAAGGTCAGGCTTATTGCTGATGATCACAGAACCGTAGAATTTCAGGGATTGGAATGGAC
>NW_008688378.1:0-50389 GCF_000695815.1 Acanthisitta chloris
CCGAACAGAGAGCCCCGGCACCGAACACAGCGCCGGGCACCAAACACAGCGCCCCGGCATCAAACAGAGAGCCCCGGCACCAAACACAGCACCAGGCATCAAAACACAGCACCCCGGCATCAAACACAGCGCCCCGGCACCAAACACAATGCCCAGGCACCAAACACAGTGCCCCGGCATCAAACAGAGCACCACGGTACCAAACATATCACCCTGGCACCAAACAGAGCACCCTGGCACCAAACACAGCGCCGGGCACCAAACACAGCATCCCAGCTGCTCCCGCACGGCCAAACGGTGCCAGTAGAGCTGGGTGCTCACACCACCCACACAAACTTGAGGCAGTAAATGTGACCATTAACTCATAGAGCTTCCATCTGAACTCCCAAGGAGTCTCAGCCAATCTTAACAGTGGCATCTTCCCATGTCAATATCTTCTAGAGGAAGGTCAAGCAAGAGGAAACAGTGACTGTGTCTGTCGGGCTACTCCTGGTTTGATACTGTCTCTAGATTTCCTTTGTCGATCGTCCCAGTTATTAGTCATAGAACCAATGAATCTCCTGAGATGGAAGAGACAAGGATGAGCTCCTGAGCCTGCACAAGACATCCCCCAGAATCACACCATGTTCCTGAGAGCATTGCCCAAATGCTTCTTGAACTGTCAGGTTTGGTGCTGTGACCATTGCCTTGGGGAGCTCTTCCAGGGCCCAAACACCCTCTGGGGGAAGAATCTTGTTCTAATATCCAACCTAAACCTCCCCTGACACAACTTCAAGCTGTTTCCTCAGGTCCTGTCACTGGCTGAAGGATCCCAAAGGGACCGGTGCCCGCCCCTCCATTTCCCCTCATGAGAAAGCTGTAGACCATGATGACATCTCCCCCCAGTCTCCTCATCTGGTCCAGACTTTTCAGTCTCTCCTCACATTAAAGCTTTCCCCTGAATCCTGCTGGTGAATAATAAACTCCAACACTATTACATGAATTGTCCACCATATGTAAACTATCCCACCAGTGCTGGGATCACAGTGAGGCACCTCAGCCCTACTGCCCCCAACATGCACAGCTGGGCCCTATGTATCCCATGGGGTCTGCTCAGATGTGCAGCTCTTCTTTTCCTACATTTACTTAAACAATACAGTTGCCATTGCACCACTACCCAGAGTGGTAGCCAGCTCCTCCTTCTATTTAAAGAGGAAAAAAATCACTCTGATTATGCTCTTTGCTTGCAGTTTGTGTTTGGTTGCTCCAGCATTCATCTGCAGCTCAGTGTTTACACAGGATACACAGCCTTTATGTCTAAGATTTGATTATACAGAAAGATGTTCCAGAAATGTTACACATAAATACATGGCCTCAGTGTAGTCTGATTCACCCAGACTAATTTTTCAGACTTCTAACCTCACGTCATTTGCCCAAGAATGTTCTCATTTGTCCAAGTACTATCAACACTGACAGCCACAAGTCCTCACCCCATAACTATGTGCCCCCCCCCTGCTGGCACCTGGCTCAAGGAGTCTCAGACAATTGTGAAGAATGAGAGTTGGAGCTTTTCTGAGCCTGCAGGGAGGGGACACATGGTTCCTACCGGAAAACCCTGAAAACTGCATAGCTTCTGAAATCATGCTCCAAAATAGATCTTCTGACTCACTACATAGTGAGTCACTGACCTGGCTCCACAGGAGTCCTGCACTGTCCAGACCTCCTTCATTGGCTCAACACACCACAGCCTCTCAACATCAGCAACCACATCCAGCCAGAAACTTACTGCCCCAAAGCCTCAGGATCTGCGCGGTGCAGTCTCCTCCCTTTCGCCGAGTCATGTGTATGGATGGTGGTGTGCTTCCTCCTATCCTCCATTCATCAAGGACAGCTTAAGTGCCAAATTCAGTGCTAGGATAATGCAACAAAATTAAGTAACATTTAGACATTTCCACTGCATAATAATCACTAGTGATTGTGCATCTCATGGTAACACACCAAACTGAGAATGGGCTGGAGTCAGGTTGCAAAAAACCAACTTGTAAACAAGCAGCAACAAACAAACAAACAACCTGAGCATGTCAACAAAGCCCTAATGTCTCTGGGTTACTTCTTTGCTTTTTAATCTATGCAGTTTGATATAACCCACCTCTGCTGTACATATGCACCAGTATGGCACATCCATCTCACTGTTTCTGGGACTAGCATCTCTACACACTTCTACTGTTAAAATAAAGACAAGACAGGAAGGGGTTTGGAAATGTGCCTCAAATCTTACATGTAACTTGACAACTACTGGACAAAAGAAAACAGTGTGACATTTCCAGAAACCTATATATGATACAGGTGATGTGAGTTAAACCAGCAAAGTGACATAGCCAGATCTTTTGTATTTTCTCAGAGGACTTTAATGCCATTTAATGGGCCACACTCCACCCACAAACCCATTTTCACAAGTCTTCAGTAGCTTTCACCTCTCATATATTTTAAATTAAGACTTAAGCCATCCAGCTCGTGAAAGACCCAAGCAGTGCAAAGACTGAGGCACCATCACCTCCTCATTTCTGGAGACAAATGACTCACAGGTGTCCTGCACAGAACAGCCCCACCAGGCTTTGCGAAGTCACATGCATTTCTTGCAGCAGCCTTGCATTGCCTGGCTCATCTGTTACACATGCAGCAATATGCTGCTCTAAATGAGACTCTTTTATCATCCTCAAATTGATGTAACTTTACTTTGCCACAGAAGGCTGAAGCATAGTGAGCAATGACTTCAACTGGCAGTTAATTTCTCTAACAAAGGCCTGCCCACTCCACATGGTGTACATCTGCAGGTGGCACAGTGGCCTTGAAATACTGGAGTGTCGCTACCTAAGAGTGTGGGATGCACTGAATAGATTGGGCCAACAGTTAGAAATGTAACCACAGCCTTGCAAAAGGCTGGTTCCAACTCATGACCTGCTAAGCATAGCTGATGTTGTGTTGGGGAAATCATTAGGCTCTGGAGTTTTCATGTAGTCAATGGTACAGCAATGCACCACCTCGAATTCCCAAAAGTATTAAGGCAGTTGCTGGGAAAAAATATCTCTCTTCCCAGTGGTTGCATTCTCCAGTGGTAAAAAGGAAGAGAAGGACCTCATCCCACCTCACAGGGCTGCTATGAAGGAAAACACACTGAAATTTGTGATGCCATGGTAATGGAGATTATTTTGATTTTTGGCTAATTCCTTTACTGTACTACTGTAAAAAAATTAATGAAGGAAAGAAAATACAAATATTTATCAGTGTGTTCCATTAAAAAAATTCAGAATTTCACCATTATTTTAGCTATGTTAAAAGCAGCATGTATTTCCAAGAGGGATCACTTATCCATCTTTATTAATAATTCCCTATTGTAAACAAGGAGAGAATCATTTTCCTTACACCTTTAGGGAACAAACAATTTTCCCATTTTCTACAACACTAATACACTTTTAATGGCTGTAAATTGTGCACAAATAAGAAGTGAAAGATTCCTATCATTTCAGTCTACATGAAAGTTTCAGCTGCAGCATTTACTTTATTCTGACTCGCTGATTTTAAAATTACAAGAACGGTCCCACAGATCTTTTGAATTAAAATAAGATGCAGCTTCTGGTTTAAAGTGTGAAGTTAGCCTCCTGAGGTAGGCAAAGTAATACTGTACAAATCCAGATTCCAGCTTTTTTTCCACATCAAAATGAGAATTTGTGGAGAAAATTTGACTGGTATCCACAGTCCACATGCATCAAATACCTGATTTGGAGCAGGGCATTGATTCATCACCACGTCAGGTAACAGATTTCCTTGGGCCACACCAGCAGCAAGGGTAGCTGAGATGGAATGCAGTTTGAATGAGCCCATCAAACAGCAGCAAAGGAGAAAACAGCAGCTGTGATGAGATTCGAGGATACACCAGTTCCTCTTAAGATCACTCAAGTTGCAGCATAAAATCCACACTCTTTGTCAGAATTTATATTGCAGTCAGAGGCCAATTTAGTGTTACCTTATTTGTGATAGTAGATCTACTGCTGCAGTCTACAATCCACCATTAGCACATTTCTCTCTCTGCTGGCTTTCTGCGACCTAATGGTGAGACGCCAACTGTTACTAATCAAATTATTAGTAGCTAGAAAAAATGCACAGGAATGGCCCATTCTAGAAACTTTCTGTCAGTAAGACCTTGTCGGAGAAGGGAACATGCTATGTGAGCTGTGTGAGCAATTACAACAGCATAGACAGCATGTCACTACTGAGTCTCAAACCTGTGTTTGGTCTCGACCCAAAACTTCTGCTAACACCTTCCTCCAGGCTCCACATTGTGGAGTAACATGCACCCAAAATGAAGAAAGCAGGTGTGGGCTATTTGTACTCAGTGCTCGAGGACTGTGCTTCTGCACTGAACTTGTGTCCTTTTATTAAAGGTCATTCATCAGGTGCAATGTCAAAACATAACTTGTCTTCTAAACTGGTGGTTTAGATCTACCTATGAATGTCTCAGATGTACCTACGAAATCTCCCAGTAACTGGGGGGGAAGAGCATGTTCCATTTGAGGCAGGGTGGGGAGGAAGAGAGAGAGGCAGAGGCAAATGTCACCACAGAGCAGATAAACTCAGAAGGTACGGCTTCTGGAGGAGAACAATACGTTCGTAATACAATTATGGCAGAATGGGAAAAAGACTGATAAACTAAATAGCCTTAACTCACTCCCCGAGTTCTAAGTGGTGATGTGTTCACTGGTTTAACTTTCCACCAAGATTACAGCTGTGTGACACTGGAGCCTATGAATTTAGATAGCTCATTGGTTGTAGGAGACTAAACACGTACCCATATCAAGTATATTTTCAGATCCTTCAAACACGAGGAGAATTCAGGTAAAGTACCATGTCCTACTGCCGCCTGGAGTCTCTGACACAACTCTGAATTTCTATTACAGCTTTTATACATAACTTTCAGACTTCATTAATTCTGCTGGAATTATGATTCGTCTTTCACTTTTTTTAAGGTTATGTGTGACAAAAAAATTATGCTTTCAATTTGTAAAACCAAATACCTACGTGGGACCTGTCGCCACCAACAGAAGCTCCAAACAATCACACTGATGGGGTTAATTGGCATTTTAAAATAAATCACTGCCTCCAGATTGATTTATTTTCCCCCCTCTCTTTACACAACATTACAGCGTTTCTCTATAATTATTCAATGCTAAGTTCATGGGTTTGAAGCAGACGACTGCAGACTTAGGAAATGGTGTTTGATTTGTTGCCATGGAAACATCTTGCTGTAGATGTACTCTAATCCCATGACAACTCTGTCTCTCAAGAACCATTTTTTCTGACATAATAAAAATCTGATCAAGGTCAGATTTAATAACAATCTCAGTTCCCAGACTTTATTTCGTAAAGCTTTAGTGGAGTTATTTTTTTTTTCTGAAGGGATTCTCTGGAAACTTTGTTTATTTTCTTAGCTGGACTGAAATCTATTCCCTAAAATACATAAACCTGGTGTGGTGTCATGTTAATTTACAGTGCACCTTTTGTTATGGTATAATTGCATCATTAAAACAAAGTTACTTATAATTGTTTATATTGTCTTGACAGATGTTAACATTTTACATAACATCGTTCCCATTAATACATACATTTGGGATATCAATAATGCTTATCGTTTCCTAACAACTGGTGTTTACATAGTAGCAAATGCCAGCATAGCTTAACTTTTCATTGAGCTACACGTTTCATACTATAATGTTTTTCTGAACTATTTATCACAGGCACATTCAAACCTCTAGGACTGGAGACAAGTGCCAGTGCTTTACGTGTTCCACCAAGAAATAAAACCAACATATGTGCAGGAGACTCATATTAGCACAAAAATAGTGACTTGGCAGTGAGGAATTTGTCAAGAACTCAGGCATGAATTTGGGAAGTTTTTTCCCTCCTTGGCACAACTGTATTTGCCCTTCAGCAGTTTGGTACCCACTGACACCTTTGAACACTAATAACAGCTCCATGGGAAGAGGGACTCGGCTAATGCAGCTCAGCTACACACTTAAGGTTGAGCTCTCAAAAGACAGCACCTGGCAATGCTGAGAGACAAGGAGGTTTTAGAAACATCATTTCATCAACTCCAGCCCTGTCCCCGGGCAACTAATTCCTTAGGATTATATGGTCCCAACAGGTGGGTGAAGAACTGAATTTAGATCACCAGCAGGGACTTCTCCATTCATACTACTTGTCCAGTATGACTTTATAGCCCCCAGAGAGAGAGATTTTACATGTTCATCTCACCCTAAGGCACATATCAGAAATAGATCAGATAAATCACAGCCTAGAAAACACATTGTTTCTATTGATTGTGAAAGGAATCCAAACTAATTCAGAGGTAAAGTTCTCAGATCTTCTGTTCCAGAAGCACTGTCTGCAAACCAGGACTGAGACAGTGAAGAGAATGTCTGGGAATAGCACACCCTTCCTACAGCAAAAATTTATTTTCCAATGTCTATTTAGTCTTATGTCTATCAATGGGTCTATCAAAGAAAATACATAATTGACTTCACTCTGTCAACATGAATAGTGATCCTGGAACTCCTTATTACATTGCATTGCAATTTTTTGCATGACAACTAGCCATATTTCTTCTTACTCCCTCAAGCACAGCTTCACACATATAAATGACCTTTTTGTCTCTATCTTTTTAACTATCCAACACTGGACTATTTGATCTGCTCTGGAAATTAGCATCACATCCTTGTGACAGGCATTCACCCACCTGTGTTACAGTACAGCTTGGATCCATGGGCCACAGAGGATTAGGTGAAGTACTCTACAAGATGCATTGCAGAAAGTCCTCACCTCAGAAGAAAGGGTAATGACGTCTGCCCAGTATGGTCTCTGGCAATCAAGTTCAACCAGTGACATATAGTGGCAAAGAAAATTTCTGGGACCATTGTGAAAATGTAAGGAGTTTGTTCAGAAAACTTTTATACTGTCATGCAATAATACCAGAAAGATATATGAAATGACAGAAACCATCATTTAACATAAGGATTGTAACAAATTTTGTGCATTATTAACTTGTTCAGAAACAACAGCTTTTCCATATTGATTTTCAAGTGTGGCACCACAGGCAGAATATAAACCCTTCTCATAGCCAGAAAAAAACTGAGCTACATCTGTTCTTTGACATTACAGGTGATAAAGCATCGCTTTGATGGCTCAGCTGAGATCAGAGCACATCCTAGGTACCATATAGACACACACTAAGATACAGCATCTGCCCTGCAGAGCTTTCATTTTAAGTACCATAAGACAGAGTGAAAAAGGAATTATTCATATTCCTGTACTACAGGTCAGGAAGCTGAACCTTGGGCTTCGAGTACAAGATTGTCCTTCTTTTTGCATTATCAGTATAAACAAGGATTATGGACAGCATTATTATGACCAAATAAGAAAAGCTGAGACAGCTTCAGCGAAGATTATATTGAGGCATACAAACTATTTAAAGCACTCATGCTTGGCCCACAGGCACGGAGACAGAAAAAACCTGATGTTACTGCTGTCGAACTTTAAAGTACTGATCACAAACCCTGCACCCTTTCTGCTGGATGTTGTAAACAGGCACACATTTACACACACCAAAAGATGGTTTCTGCTCTGGGAAGCAAAGGGTCCCATGAGGATACAGCTGCAAGATCCGTGCATCTGTAAGTACAGCATCGCTGGGCTGTCACTCTCATCATTCAATCTCCAGGTGAAAATGCAATATAACAGAAAAGGCCACCCAGCAGGACAAGGCAGGCAGGCACTCTGCAGCAAAGGGAATAGCAAATCTCATTCACCCAGGCTGCCCTGCCACCCTCTTCAATAAAGTCAGCTAAAGGACTTCTGCTCTTCTCCATCCTTAACTTCAAGCCTAAAGAAAGAGGTTCTTAGTGACTTATCCCAGTGAGAGGACTAAGATTGTACAATAGCTGAGTGGTGTGCAAACGTAGAACAAAAGGACACTATTGAAACTAAAGCGCTCAGAAGTTGCTCCTATGTTAAAGATGATCAATATCTATTTTTCCTCTACTGCATACTCCAAGCAGGATGCTCAATCCGCCCTGTCAAACACTGGACCTTGATCACTAACTATCAAGAACAGGTTAAAGACAGAAGCATCAATTCCAAATATTGGCTGATTTTTCTATACTTTCCTGTTGGAAAGACTGGCAATCCTCAGCTATTTTTACCCAAGCTTTTTCTATGGAAAAGTAAAAATTATCCAAATAAATCTGCATGGGTTGTTCTTGGGTTTGGATTGGGTCTTTTTCCTTGGGGGGACATGGAGGTAGGCAGGGAAGGAATGGATTTCAGAGCCCATATTTGGAGCACTCATAAAAGCAAAGTTGCCTTGACAACTGTAGCCATCTTTACATAGTAATTCTCTTTGCAGAGGAGAAGGCTGTTTTAATTCCTCATTTTTCCTCTCTGCCTACAAGGCAATACCCTCCCACTCCCAGGTAAGATTCTGTCATGCATACACTGGTTTTACTTCAGTGTATATCCAGGTTAACAGCCTGTTCTCATTGACTAAATCTGGAGGTTTAATAGATGCTATTTGACTTTTAAAAGCAGTTCATATTAAGATTTTCAGATTTAATTGACAGATATTCAATTTCAAAGTCCTACTCTCCTCTTCATAAATTGCTAATAGTATTTTATCCGAAACAGAGCTAACCTAATAAACAGATGAAACTTTGCTGTCATTTCAGCTGCTCGGAGCTCTGGGCGGTATATAATTGCTCTCTTCATTTTACAGTTCTTCTGCTTCAGATTAAACTTTTTCAGGATGTTGCAACACCAAAACACGCATTCTGACAGGAAACCAGCATCAAAGGTAACCGGCTCACAGACATCTTTGGTGCTTTGAAACTGTAGGAAGAGAAGTAACTGCTTAATTTACAACAGTTATTGCAGAGGAACAGAGGAGAGGAAGAAACAAAACACTGTGACTAAGGGACTTGAAGGAGTGCTCAGCACTGCCACATTGGTGCCCACTGCAGCACCATCTGGCATAGCCCCAGGTTGCCCACAGAGGTGGTGGATGCCCCATCCCTGGAAGCTTTCAAAATTAGGTTGGACAGGGATCTGAGAAACCTGATCTACATGAAGATGTACCTGCTCATTGCAGGGTTGATGGACTAGATGGCCTTTAAACTTCCCTTTAAACCAAACTGTTCTGTGGTTCTCCCCATGGTATTCTGAATATTCTTCAGATTGACAAATAACAGTAAGGGAGGGAAAATTTTTTCTGCAACTAAATCAAAGATCGGACAAATAAAAGAATCCGTCATGATATAAACTTCTTCATGCTAGGGGCTGGGAGGGGCATACGCATGTGGCTTCCAATAAGGAATTCGAAATTTTCAAGAACAGACATTTTTCACCAAGCCTTGATGCAATGTTCTACTCAGTAAAAAATGATTTTCATGGATTGTCTTTAAATAGCTCTACTTATAACAACAGCACCCACACATCTACATGCTCACCTTTACAGGAATCAAAGTATAAATTTATAACAGAAGAATTGTGGAGATGTATGTTAAATTATACAGACTCCACGCTCCCAGCAGCCCTCCCCAAAGATTGTGTGATGGCAAGAATGACAACTCTTGTTACACACACACAGTCCTTCAACCAAAAAGCCAGATGCTGCGTTATGGTATACGGGTACACACTTCTTCCTCCATCTCCAACACCCAGTGGTAACAGTTTCAGAATTAATTTAAACAAAATCTGGCCCTTCTCACCTGAATATGCAGAACTGGCAATTCAATTTCTTTAATTTGAAGGTCTAAGGCAGACCCTTGTGTGCTAGTCAGGGAAGTGGGTGGTAAATATGGTTAAGAAGGGACCTCCTTGCCATTGGCCACCTGCAGCCAAACTCACCCTGAAGGGCACAGCTGGATCCACATGTATTGTTGGAAGAAAACACTGCAGCAAAGGTTTGGAATGAAGCCAGAGTAGACCTCTGTGTATGTGTGTGTGCACATGCATAAACACAGACAGAAAAGCAAACATAATGATTAAGCACATGAACTGGAAATGCAGTTTTAAAGGGCTCAGGAAGAATTGCAGAATTTCCTGGTTAAATATCATTTTGGTTCAATGAAATATTTTGTTGACATCAATTTTTTAAGAAGCAGAAATTTATCTATGGGGTTTTTTCCCCATGGTTAAAAAAATTCATGGGGAAATATTCTCATTTTTTTCCATTTACAAAACTAGGGACTATTTATTTTCATTGAAATTGTTATTCTTGGTGAATAATAAAAAAGTATACTGATTTTTTGATAATCTTTTTTAACTACATTTTTAAATGCTTTGAATGAAGACTCATCCCTTATGAACCAGATACTGATATCAAAATAATATTTTTCTTTTGAAAACAGAATTTTGTCTAGGATCAGTTCTTCAGTCAAGTATCAAGGGAATCTCTAGCATGGCCTAAGACATTGTGATTCACTGGGGCTTTGACTTGGATATGTTGAGTAAACTGCTACAAGCCACTTGTCACTCTGAGCCTCAGTTTCCCTTGTTATAAAAGGCTACAACAACTGTCTTTAAAAAGCATTCTCAGGTCTGCAGATGAAGTAAACCACATAATAATTGCCATCAATCAGAGCAGCATTCAAGCAACCAACAGCAAAATGTGGCTCATCTGCCAGATTAGTATCTGGATAAATATACATAGAAACAAATAATCAGACAAGAGCAAACTGTTTTCATAGGAATCACATGTAATGATAAGGATATTTATTATATTTCTGGGAAGATAAAAGAAAATAAAGATGAGTGGACACACATCTGACTTCTCTTAAATAGTTGTATCCTGTTTGTAAAATCAACTGGCCCCTATTCCTCCTACTCAGAGGAATCTTTGATAATTCACATGTGAAATTAAAGGCATCTTATTTATTCAGTTATTTATTATTCTCTGTAAAATGAGTTAGGAATTTGTCCCTGTGAATAATGTTAGCCATAATAGTTAATTTACTCCTATTCATTGGCAGTAATAAAAATGTACAAGGGGATGCAGAAACATTATTATTTCTTGCTTGAAGTGCAATTTCATGTGGTGAGAAAAACATGCTAATATGCTGCAAAGTGCTACAGGAATTTAGTTCTCAAAGGAATGGTGGTATTAAATGTATTCTGACAAGAAGGGGCTTTGGAAGGGAAACATTTATCTTCATAAAGTCATTAAATTTACTGAGCAGCACCGCATTCTTACTGCAATCTGCTCACTCCATTAAAGGCAGAGCTGTGGAACGGTTTCTGCTGTATTAGGAGCATCTACATTTTTGAAAATTGTAATAATGGGGGGAAAGAAGACTCAAGGAGGGGGAAATAATATGTCCTTCTTTAAAAGAACCTTCTGCATTAAAAAAAAAAAAACCACACCACAAGCCCAAAAAAAGCCTCAGAAATGGCCACTCAAATAGAACAAGTTTCACTGCCTGCCTCTGGAAAGAAACATATTATAAGGGAACTTCGAAAGATAAGATTTTAAAATACTGCAATGAGGACTAATGGCTTTCAAGTCATTGGCAGCACGTAACTGGCATGTGAGGGATGCCCAAATTAAAGGGGTAGGAAGAGCAGTTTTGCACATTCATATCTGGTCTGTAACTACCTGCTCATGTCCAGGCTTATGGCAGTGAAATGGAGCAAGTAGACAAGTCCTGAAACTGGAGGTGCTGTTCTCAGTGCCACTTCCCATGCAGCTGGTTGCTTTCTCTTTGCCCTCAATAGCTAGGTATGTTTTGAGTAAAAAGATAAAACCTATGTGCATACTATAGTGCTTCAGTAACAATTTGGATGAAGCCCAAAGTTCAGACAACCCAATCCAAAATCTTGGGTCAAAGTCACACTACAGTAAAATGCACAAGTGAAGAAGTCCTTCCCCCAGAAGAAGCAGGGGAATTTCTTTGGCCAGGAGAAATCTAGCAAGGGTATTTCTTATAGAGAATTCAGAACACTAACCCTGAAACAAACACAGTCCCAAAATCAGACATACCTCAGATGAAAATTGTTGCACAAAAGGCACCAGAACCAGGCCATACATGTTATTCTTTTCTAGTCCCATCATAACCTCTCTAATGACCTCCAGTGCACCCACTGTAGAAGGAAACTACCTGTGCTTGTTCTGATTAGGCCAAACATCAAGAACAGAAAGCTAATTAAATGCCAATCAAATAGGAGAGTAGCACTGTAAAACCATATATCTGAACAACACCCAGAGCCATCACCAACATCATTATTGCAGGCTTCTTACATCAATATCACAGGGCACCACAGGTCTCCAAGAATTCATTGAGAAACAAGGCAGCAGAAAACCATTACATTAACACCACAAACCCACCTGCCCTCCTAACCACAAAATGCTATGGCACAGAAACATCTCAACAAGAACAATTACATGAGTATCAGAACCTGAACCTCATGTTCAGTATGATTGAATCTATCTAAAAACAAGGAAGACCAATACTCTTCATACCCGTATTCACTACAATGGGGGATATCATACCTCCTTTAACTGATTTTGTCATTCCTCACACCAACAGACTCTCTCAAAAACTCAGAAATGTTATTGCCTGGCTTGTGAAAGTAAAACAAGACGTTGACAGAACTATTCAGCCCCATTTTCACAGAAGCTGAATGCAAAAGTTTTCAAGTGGTTCAAGTAAACTTCTCTTCAAGTTTTCCTTTGTGAGCAATCACCATCAAGGGCCAGAAGTCTAGGTAGCCACTTATTTCTGGATCTAGTAGGTCTGAAGAACGACTTTCTAACGACTTTACACCACAAGCGCATCAGTTCTGCAGATTAGTGTTCTCCCACACTTAACAATATCTGGGTTAAAGGTCTGAACCTCCTGGCTTTGTTCTGTCTCTAAATGTGTCAGATAAATATAGCGGGTAGAAGTTAGAGAGCCTGCAGAATAATTGTACAATCATACCAATTTCTAATATACTTGCAGTCAGCTGCAACCTTGCTGTAACACAGAAAGGGGAAAAAAAACTACATCAGGAAACCACAGACTTCCCTAATGGGTTACAGTGCATAATTGAGTATAAAGAATAGTTATTGCCTGAACTACAGTTGAACTGAGATTTCCAGCTTCCCTAGCAAATGTTCTGCTACTGCTGCTAAGCTGTAGCAATAATTTCTAATTGTGTGGGTTTTAAGTGAAAATAGCAAGAAATGCTGTTCGATTCGTTACCATAAACTATTCCTTCCAATGCTACCAGGTCACTGGAACAAGCCCTGGAAATCAGAGGTCTTTTACCTAAACAACATGAGCAGAAGCTGGAAACTAATGAAGCAGCACTGCAGTAGCATCATGCCCATTACACGATTAGAGCGACAGCATTGGACACCGTGAGATTGTCACACGCCTTGCTAATGAACCATGTTTTACACACATTTAATTAATTAATTATGGCTGAAGTAATTCACTGCTAGCCAGCAACTGCTTTATTATACACAAACCTGACCACCTTACAAATACCACACCGGAGTGTTAATGAGCTATTAAGTGGGACTGCACGTTACCAGCAATTTTGTGGGAAATCAAGTAATAAGAGATCAAATATCAAATAAAAGAGCTTTTAATCCAAGTGAGATAATTAATTGCACCTCCTGTCTCACAGCTTTCCTAGTACTTTACAAGAAAAAAGAGCTTTCTCATCAAGTTAATTTGATCCTATTGCCAAAAACTTTTTTTTAAATTATGAGTGCCATTTAGCAAGTATGACAAGAATTATTATTATTTGCATAGCAGTTTCTCCTTAGAATTCCAATATACTCCACAGACATTACGCAAACACCCAGGGAGAGGTGGTCAATAAACCCCAAGAGCTGAAGAGATGGGTGAGGGAGCAAAGAGGGGAAGGTTACAGATTCTGCATGGGAGCTCATAATGCCCTGCTAATTTCCCAGATCTCATTCATTTCTCAGCCATCCATCCAATTCTCAAAGCCATGGAAACTACAAGCAAGGTGCAGAGAACATCCAGTGCACTCTGCCAAAGGCAGGGAAGAACTGCAGTCGCTGCATGTCGGGCAGCTCTCCAAGGGCAGGTGAGGCAGGGAATTGGGGTCAGAGCCTGTCACTCCAGCACTAGAGCTTGGTGGGCTGTGCACAGAAAAGCCTGCAGCCACCTCTGTGTTCTGAAGTCTCCCTGCATCTGCACTGCTCTGTTGACCCCCAGGACATTTCAGCCTGCAATAAGAAGCCATTTATGAATACATTTCCTCATTCACCAGTTGCATTTAAAAAGAAGCTGCCACCAACACCATCCAACCTAAGTTTATGGGTTCCCAGTCTAATAAATAAAGAATTCTATGGGGAATTTATTTTTCCCTTTATCATATGCATGATCATAAGACCGTATGAAAGATGATCAGGACATTTGAGGAGGTTCAAAGCAAGCTGTGTTTTTTCAGAGTTGGGGAAATCAAAAGCCAAGAAGGCCCCAGCTCAATTTTGTAGCCTAAATAGCATTCTTCTTGGACTTGTATGTGCAAATGTATTATAAATCCCTGGGGCCTTGAAAGAGATTTTCTCCTGCAGTTTCAGTGAAACATAGGTTGGCCATGACTTCCATAACACCCATAAAGTGTCAGAAGTAATGTGATGAAAGGATACTTCACTTCTCCCTGGATCCAGAATTAAATGTTCATGATGCTTAAAAGTCTTATTATTTTTTAGTTCACTGGCTCATATCATCATCTCTGTTATCTAATTATTTCCTTTCTACATGGGGCTTTTTTTACCCCTTAAAATTTCCAGTCTTTCAGCAGTTTACAGCCCATCATTAGATAATTCCTGTTGACTTTTATCATTTGCAGTCTCCCTAATTGGTTTGTCACATTCCTATTCCCTTCTCAATCCTTTTCCATTTTTATTTTTCTACATTCTAACTTCCTCATATTTATTTTCCTCCTACATAAACTATGATTTTTATTGATGCTGAATACAGCCTGCAGGCCAAAAATAATAGTCAGCCCAAAACCAAGTGACCACAGTTCTTCAGTTTTTCACAGATTAATTTCAGAAAAGAGGTTCAATTTGGCTAAATTTCCTCTTCTATATTTCTAGCAACTGAAGAAGCTGCACATACAATAAATATTTAATAGGAAATCCCCTCCAGCTGAATTCAGGCCCCACAGCATCTCATTACCATGTCTTGGAATAGCATCCTCATTGTCACTTGCTTAATTATGCTAAGAAAGAGTTGAATTGTGTGGCTGTTGGGATCAGAAAGTGATTAAATTCACTTGGCAAGACTTTGGATATCTCATTATGGTCCTCATTTAGCACTTCTAATTGAGTACATTTTTAAATCTTTTTTTTCAGTTTTCTGGAATCACAATTTGGAAAAAAATCTTTCCAACAGCAAATATTTCCTTAACTTTGTCCTTCTTTAATACAAATTTCTGCCATGAAGAAGCATCATGTAAAGATTATAAGCAATTTGATGACCTAGTGCACCACTAATCTTTTTGAAAGACTCTCACCCTTACAGAAAAGAGGACTGAGACTTCCTAGAGTAGGCACCTACTTTCTGATGGAGTTTTCTTTCCTATGCATTAACACTTGCTGAGGATCTTGCCCCCTATAAATGATCACAAATGACAGCTTGCTCCCAAGCAATCCCCCTGACCTCTACTCTCTAACAGTTTTTTGAGAGCTTGTCTCCTTATTTCAGGTGGGAGCATCAGCACTCTGAAGGTGAAGATGAGGATGATGCTGGGTAGGAGATGATTTCTGCTTTAAGAGTTGCTACCTGGCTTGCAGGAAATTCAATTCTCTGAAGTAAACCAGCAGAAGCACTAGGCATCATTTCAATCACAATTAATGTGTCAAAAGGCAACTCAAGTGATGCACAAGTGCCAGATATCTGCACAGGGGGTTAATTTCATCCTAAGAAGTCAGATGACAAGAGAGTGCTCTATTAAAATCAACACACATACAGTTTACCAGCATAGATACAGTTCTCATATTCGTATTGGGAAAGCTTCTTAATATCATCATAAAACAAATTCTCCTAGCAATAGGTATATACAGTCAGAAATAGATAGGTTGTTCACAGACTCTGATTTGTATGAAACTTTCCAAAAACTGCATCAGGAAAATACACCTTTGTGGGTAATATCTGTGCAAATTGAGTCCTATCTGAGTTCAGAAAGACTGATGAAAGTCTCTTCCTCACAGTGAGATATAAATGACATATCTATAACCTCTGAAATTAACCATCATTAAAGAACAAAATACTCTGAAGGGCAAGAATTGACTGGGTATTCTTGGACTTCTCTCACAAAGAGAAAAAAAAAGAAATACTTCCTACAAACATCCTTACCAGTCTTTACAACCAACAGTCATATCTGAAGAGTGGTTGCTACATCTTCATTTTGTAGATATGTAGGCAAATGAAGAAAGGTACTTTAAGAAACCCTGGAGCAATACTGCTGCACGAATAACAAAAAGGATATGAAAGAGGAAATCGTGAATCATATCAGCATGTAATAAGGCATGCACATGAAGATCATTTCTATTTTATAGATGAAAAAACGGAGATGGGAAAAGGTTATGTGACTTTGCTGAAGCTTACACAAAAAGACCAATATGACCTGAGAAACAGACCTTTAATGAAACACTTGTACATGCAGAGCCCTACTGGAAGACACATGCTCTGACTCAGTATACCACCATCACTTTTAGTCTGCTCCAATACCTGCCATGCTAAAATGGCCAACTACCCCCTTCCAAGCTGCATCCAGATAAGTATATAGAGCAAGAGTACTTAATTTTCCAAAATCCAGCAATTTCCTTCTTTCTTATCCCTGCAGAAAGATTGTTTTTCAGAATCTCCCAAGCACATGGTTCCCTTTTCAAGAAAGCAATAAATTTTATAGCTTCTTTCTTTGCAGGTATGAACTTATCCAAAGAGGGTCAATGTCTGTCCAGCAGAGCTAGGGATTTGACCCTTTATGTTTAGCACAATTGCTGCAGAAAAGTTTCTCTCTGAGATCTCCATAACAATGTCCTAAAGATAACCTTAGCTACTCTAAAGCCCAGATTTTGGTAGTCTTACTTAATTTTGTGAACTATGAAGTATTTACAGCCATAAACATCTCTTCTACCAGTTCTTTAAAGTCTATTCAGAGAAACAAAAGAAGAAAAGAAATGGCAGAGAAAAACCTAAAGCCTCAAGGCCACCATCAGCCCAAGGATTTGTGGTTCTCTTGAGTGCATTTTTTTAGTGTCTCTGTTCTAGCTGGTACAGGAGATTGACTTTTAAGGTTGATGGTATTGATCTAATTCACAGCCCTATACTCATTTATCATGATTCTTTAATCAATATCCCAGCTACTTAAGATACTAGGAGTTCAGGTCCTTATTTATCTAGATGACATTTTGATAGCACCTATCTCCTCAGGGGCTCTTGTCTTTTAGGTCAGAGCTTCATTTCACCTCGTCTTTCCCCAAGGTGTGTGAGCAGTGGGAAGACAGTAATGTTTCTCACCCCAGACTGTGCTTGGGTGTGGCAGCACCACATTTTGGGCCCTGCAGCAGGTTTTGTCGCAAGGGCACACAGGGCAGGTGCTGAGCTAGTCAAAGCTGATATTCTTTCAGTAGAGCCATGCTGATTTTCACCAGCCTGAGCTCTTTCTTTCACAATCCACAAGGTGCCTTTACTTCTAACACAAAAGAAGCTGTTGAAGCTTAACCAAAAGATGCTCCCAAGTACAGCAGGTCACATTGTTTCATCTCTTCAACTTTTCCTCCCTTAGCAGCAAGAGTAAGCTTCAGGTTTACTGTCAGGCTCTTCAATAAGAGCTTCAGTTCTCCAGAATGAAGGAGCTTGTCTGGAGCATTCAGCTGTCCCTGCTTTACATAGATTCTCTCCATCCATGAAGTTCTATCAAAATACATGCTGGTAGTGAGATTACCACAAAACCACACTCATGCATCTAAGCACAAGTTTCTGGTTCAGTTATTCGTTTTAAAGATCATTGTTACATTGATGCTCATTGTTAGAATGGAGGATTTTTGCTTTCATTCCAGGAGAAGGCAAAGGTTAGTTGGCTTTCATTGTAAAAGCAATGCACCTGCACTGCAAAAGACAGCTGAACACTTCAGTGAAAGCAAGCTAAGAATAAACAGAAACCTGCTAGTCCTTCATGCTGAGAAATAAACCCTCTCAAGCTTTGAGCCATCAAAGAGTTGTGTGCTGCAGGCCCAGTCCCAGTGTACAGCACTGTATCTTCAGCTGGTGGGAAGTCAGGGAAGCTACTGCAGTTTCACAGATGAACATCTGGTCCTTGCAAACAGGCTTTGCATGCCCTTGGCTGAATTCTTTCTCCTGTATCATGCAAGATAAAAAGCACACAGAATAGAAGTTTGAGCCTGGAGAGTGAATGTGGCTGTGTAATGAGCCCCCTCAAAACTTGCCTGTTTCAAAATTGAATTCAAGCATTCAGTAGTTTGCATGTCTCAGAATAACCAAGACAAATATCCTGCTCCTTCTACCACACCTCAGCCCAGCCTCACCAACTGCTACCTAAGCAATTCTCTGAGTGATTTAATGCAAACCAGTGTCAACACTTCCTGGTCTCCAATCTCTTCCAAGACCAGCTGGGAACAGAACAGCTTCCCCCTTGCCCAAAAATAAGCTCCAAAAACTTCCAAGACATGAAAAAAATTCTCTAAGTTGCAAGGGAAGGTTTCTGGAGAGAAGGTAAGAGAGCAGAGACAACATGTTTTCACAGCTCTATGAAAATTCACTTTATAAACTTTTGCCATGGTTTATAAGAAACCATTGTTCTACAAAAGAATCCCAAACTTACTTAAACTTACTTTGATTGGATAAGTGTTAAATAATTATAATTTACAGATGTGAATGTATACACAAGGATAAGAATGCTGTCAGTGGAGCTGCTGTCACACTGAGTACTACTTCGTTTTGAAAGTAATCCCACCTGTTGCAGTGAGGTTCCTCAGAAAGCACAGTGTTGTTGCAATTCAGAGCTATTGGATTCCCTCCTGCCCACACCTTTCTCTTGCTACAGACATGTCTTCTCACTAGAGTGTGGTGACTGTGCAGAGCGAGTGTCTGAGTGGCTCCTACTGAGTTTTCAGTATGTGACCGTAATGGCTGTGAGTCCCCACAAGGCTCACTCCAGACAAAGTGTCCACACTGTTCCCCTGTCACTGTGAAGCCTTCCTATCCCACAAAACTCCTTGTTCAGCCTCACTGTTAATTATAATCTCACAGCACAAGAAGATCAAGGATTATGCCCACCAAGGCTTGTAAAGTCACAGTGGCACAGTATGGTCAACGCTGCATCCAGTCCTCACGTAACTATGAACTTCAAGCCATTTGCATGTGACGAATAGATCTCTTCTACTGCTTTAGAAAGAAGAGCAAATATAGTCACTTCCTACCAACAGAGTTCCCCTAAACTCACTGTAACACTGTGGATGAAATCTACTCCTGTGCACAAGGTCTTCACATTCCATTCCACTGTTAAAACAGGTTTATCTAGGAAGGAAGTGGTGCTTGAACATTCTGCTGAGCTTCTGTACAGAGGGGTGAATTTCACCAGACTATTTACCCAAAGTCATTGCTTCCCAAATCAGTCTAACAGCTACAGCTGCTCCCTGACATGCAGGGAAGTGCTGTCTTTAAGGTCTGCCGCAGCTTGTATCTCAAAGGCAGAATAAGTAATGTGGGGTGACAGATGCTTTCATAACTGTTTTTGCATTGTAGAACTTACACAGCACATACATAAATATATCTACTACACATGCAAGAAAGACTTTATTTACACATTTCCTTCTTGTCATATTTAATTCATATCTGCACACACTCAGTCTGCTATGTTCCAACTTGGCCAAATCCTTGTTCACAAACTATCTTCCCTCAGCACTGCAACATCCTAAGGGCACACAACGGAGAGAAGAGGGAAAGCCTATTAAGTGATGAGGATGCAGTGTTTATAAAAATTAAAATGTGTGCTGGGTGTTTGGGAAAGAATGAAAAAAATTCAAGAGCTGCATTGAAGTATGCTGAATAATTTTAAAATATTAAATCACAGCCTTAATTACTATGTCTCTAATCTCATACAGTCACACTTCACTTTGAGGCAATTTGTGATTAAATAATAATACTTTAAGGCAAATAACAACACTTGGCACTTTTATAGTGCCTTTTGCCTAATTAGTTTGGGATTAGTTCCTTTGCATTGGGTATGGGGCTTTGAAGATATAAAGTGCTAAGTATCATTATGACCTGAGGATCTCAAAGCATTTTACCCTGCGCATTAATTAAGCCTCAGAGCACTCCTATGAGGTAGGTAAGTATTTTTGTATCCCTCTGTGTTTGGCAGGCCCAGATGGAGAGAGACTTGGCCAGTGTTTTCAGACTTGCAGACACATTCTGCAAGCACTTCTGTGCCCAAGCTGCCTTCCTGGACTGGGTACTCTCACAGTTCCCAGCCAGAGCAGTGCCCATATGAGCATCTTCACATTTCACTGCAAGGCTCCTGTAGCAGGAAGCTCTGCAGGGATGGCTGGGCATGCCCAGAACTGCTGGGAAATCAGATCACTGCTTAGGAAAAAGCCACTAGATTTCATTGCCACCTGCAGGAACCCCAGTGAGAAAGCTACCCTCAATTTCTTGGTCAAAGGAGTGAAACTGAAATATTCCAACAGCTCAAACCCAAGGATTTATGTGGTGGAGTCAGACACAAGGTCATGTCCCCACTGCAGGTTATACAGCCCTTAGGCCTTCTCTGGAAACACGAGTTTCTATTCTTTTGTTTGTTTCCTCCAAACCCCAAAACTCAGAGGCAGCCTAGGGATCACAGGCTGTTACCAAAGCAAAGAAAGGAAACATTTCTTTTTAGTTCATCCATTATGAAAACATAAATCAGCAATAAGAAGCTACAAAATCTTCATTCTATTTATAATTAATATTGTACCTGAAGCAGTCACCTGCAGAAGAAAGAGGTATGAAAGGATTTCAACTTACTTTGATAATTAAGGGTATTTAGTGTCCTTTAAACATAAAGTTTAAAAAAGAGGAAATCCACAATCTGCCTGAATGTTCTTAGTTCAACAAAGTCTTTGAGTTGACAGCTAATAATTAATTAACAATGAATGGTGTCTTTCAGCCTGTCACCGTGATTGACACTATCATCTTCTGAAAAGTGAAAGATTTGTTAATGTGGCAGACTACAGTCTGGGAAACATTAAAGCTTCACAATTCCCACTGCTTTCAGCTAAACGCTTGACATGACAGGTTACCAGCTTGAGAAGAGGAGGAGGTGAAGAGAACAGCAGCAACCTCTGCCGGTGGAAGCTCAGCTTCCCCTCTGAGCGTGGATTTCCTACAGACAGATCAGAGAAACTACCGAGAAAAACACATGACTGGCTCTGGAAATCCAAATTGCTGGAGGCCGGGTCAGCAGGCTGGGAAGCACTAACACTGCCCATCTCACTGTGCTGATGCCTCTCCTGGTCCTGCTCAGCAGTAGGACAGGGGTGGAGGGGTAGACCCTCTGGAGGGGCTTGTGACCACCTTCCCTCCACTGGGATCACTGTGCCCAGCAGTGTGACTCTGGGTTTGTCCCCATGTGTTCACCAAACAGCTGTCTCGGTCAGTAATTGGGAGTTCATTTTCAGTTATACATATTTATCGACTTTTTAAAAATGCTATTTTTACAGACATTGCCAAAAACTATGAAATATGTGTTCTAACTTAAAACAACTGACCTAATTAAACTAATTAAGCAGCAGAGAGATACTTCATTTTAGTAAACAAGGAGTCCTGTCATCTCTCCTGCTCAGTGTTGCAACTGTCTACCATGGATCCAGTTTCTCATCAGCCTTCATCTCCCACTGACTCTTGGCTCTCCTTAAGCTTAACTCAATGGCTAACTGCTGTACTGATGAGCCACCTGCACTCACGGTCACCCATCTCCTTGATCTCACACCTGCAGGTCTGGCTTGACTCTTCAGCTGCAGAGCCCTTGTTCTACAGCTGCCTTTATTAGCACTATCTGCCTTCTCCAGCTTTATCCCACTTCATGGCTGTCAGCTTTTTCACAACTCAGTTGTATCAGGTGTCTATTACACAGGAAAAACTTCTGTTTGCCTTCAGCCTCCACCTCACTGCCTTCCTTTCTCTCTTCCATTAATATGATGTCTCTCACCTTTTCACACTTACCAAGGTCTGATTTTCCAAACTTCCATCCCAGATCACCTCCATTTACACCACACCGTTTCAGCTCATAGAATAAAGTCGTTCCAGTAGAATCACGGAGACCAGAATTAGCTGCTCCATCAGTTTCTCTGGCATGTCCCTAGCAAACTCTGCTTTTTCTGACAAAAGTAACTCCACCTTCACAATTCTGCCCCCTATTCTTTTATCCATACAGGCTTTTACCAACTTTTTACCAAGGGTAAAAAAAAGGACACAAAACTTTTAGACATTTGAATGTCTTACTGTTTCTTCTGCCTTCTTCCTCCTCATTTCCCATTAGACATAGAAATTACATTTCTTCTGCCAACTCCTTTAGTTCTCCAGGAACTGCTCTCATCCTCATCCCATTTTCTATTTTCCTCTGTGTCTTTATACACTCAGCATTACCATATTCAGTATCTCCCTGCTCAGAAAGTCACCACACTGACTCTGCTTGGTTTTTCCACCTGTCGGTGCATCCCTACTTCAGTCTTCTTTTGCTGATTCTGTCTGCTCAGCACTGGGTTTTTTTCACACAGGAACCAGTCAGTCCTACTGTCACATCAACATTCTTCTCTCTGGCCTTCCTAATGCAACTGTTCCCCAATACCATTCCCTCCCAAATCATGCAGCAAATACCTTTTTATAGCTCAGGTCTTGCTGGTTTTCCCCTTCCTTCTTTGTCTCTCCCTTCTCTATTATTTATGAATTGCTTGCCTTGAGTTTCAGGGCTGCTCATGATTTACTGACACATCCCATTTCCTCTAATCTGCTCCCAAGATGTCAGTTCTTCCCTCCATCAACCCTTGACACCAAACTCCTCCATTTGCTACTTTTTAAAATTAGAGCTTTCTTGGTTTCTTTTCTTCCTCCCATGTTGTCCCCACACACAGGAAACAATGTAAAAATTAATTCATTCTGTTTTTCAAAAATTCTCCTTTCCATTAATGCCTACAAAGAGACTGACAACAATAGATTATTTTCTGCTCAGATCTCTTCACCTAAAATATTGTTTCCATATACTATTTATGCTGCTGCCTACCAAGAATGGCCAAAATCCCTAAGTGGATCTTCTAGTTGCTATAGAAATATAAATACTAAATAACAAAAAGAACTTGGAACTAGAGTAGGCAAAGTACACACAATTTATACCAGTGGCTTCTTGCAGAGAAAACTCCAGAGAGCACCTGCAAATAAACTAACAGCTCCACATCCCTAGCAGGCTTACATGCCGATATTGATGATGGAGGATAACCAAGCTCTATACATTAGTTTACCAGCCTCCTTCAGATGTTGTTTTCTTTCTTATTTCAAAGAAAGCAGTGCAGGGGAGAGAAGGGGTAGAGCATCACAAGACATCCCCCCCGCAATATACAGCCTCTCTGAAGATGAAACTTGGGAAGCCTTGCATTAAGCATGCTAAAAACACTGCAAGCTAACAGATGCATGAGAGTACAACTTGACTTCTGTGGGACTCCTGCAAGCACAGTCTGCTTAGTAGAGGCCTTAATTAACAACTTTGCAAAGGACAATGAGATTATAACAATTATTCACTGCAGGCAGCCTGGTTTTTTCCTCCTCCAGTCTCCAGCATTTGCTTTAGCCTGCATTCCAGATAAATATTTTATTCTGTGCAGGCAGAAGGTTCATTATGTAAGTGACAAAGAGAAAGCATCAATTGTCATATACACAGATCCTAATGCACCTGGTTAATGTAGTTATAATATGTCACTGCAAAACATCTTGTCAGCATTTTGTAATTAAGAAAGAAAAGCTACTGCAATAAGGAAGACAATGCATTTAACAGAGACAAATATCACATGTAAGATGATCTTTCAAAACAAAAATAGACATTACCAAAGCAAAGCCTTGATAACCTTGCCCTACATACTTCAGTACCCTCGATCGCTCTTTGGCCCAATAAAGTACCCTTTTCCTCTCTACAATAGCACTATTCAGATAAGTAACACTGACCAATCTACAGGGCTGCAACATTTTTCAAAGGACAAAAAGCATTTCTTTCCCATTGAGTCAGCAGGATATTTATTTCCTTGTAACAAAGACTTTTCTGAACTGCTGAGAGATTTGTCAAAAGGGAATCACAAGTGATACATTAAACAACCAGAGGGGAGAACTTATTATTAAGCATTAAAAGAGAAAGCTGCAAGTTTACAAATAAGAATAGGACTGTGTACTTGACTTTGTAAATTCTCAGTTAATGAGAAATCAAACATGAAAGGCAAACATTTAATCTAGAGTAAATTTAGTCATTTAAATCACAGCCACTCACAATCCTGCTGTCTCACACTTCATAATACACAGCAAAGGGCAACTGGCAGGGCATAAACACGTGCCTGCTCAGTGCTCTGGAATATGCTGCCATTATTTAAATACCAGTTATCAAACCACCAGAATTAACTTTCTATTATGAAAATGCCAGCTCCCTGCATTGCAGTCTAGCCCATGCTAAAATGCAGGCCACAGCACTGGCCCCAGTGCTTTCTGGGGCAAGAGACCCACCTTTCCTTTCCCAAGGACATGCCTGGCTCACAAGGTGGGAGAGTCTCATTGCCTCCTCCAGCACAATGAGCCCTGGGTGGCCAACTGAAAATGCCACAGCATAATCAATGGACTGGAGTTTAAGACTTACTAGAGAAAGAAGAAAAAGTGGGTTTACATTCCCAGATGCCAACCAGCATATCAAATCTGGTGACCTACACTCAGATTGCAGCCATGAAATGGGAAAGGAGAGAGTAACTTCTATTCCCTCCATCAGCCTGAGTATCAACAACTGTATTTTAGCAAAGGACAACATGCTACAGCCAATGATTTCTTCATTGCATACACTGGTCTGACACTGATGTCTTCTTGCTGCCACAGCTTCAGAGAAACAGAATTATGATTTACTCATTCTTGAACTTTTCCCACTAGCTAAACTAAGTACCTCTCTGCTCAGCCAGCCCTCTATCTAGAGTCCACTGGGGAGCATTTAGATTTTTCTGCACATCCTAAAGCCCCCAGCAGCCTGGGCAGGGCAGCAGATTGCATCCCAGGAGTCAGGCATCTCTGCATTCAGGGCTTGCTCTCCATTGATGAACCTGAGGTTCTTTACATACAGCATAGCACAGGGAAAGACCTCCTGGGTCACAAGCTTTCAAAATCATAGTACTGGAAGACACCCCAGAAGGCCATTTAGTTCATCTTTCTATTCATGGTGAGATCAACTGTAAATACGGTATTTGCTCTTAAACGTCTCCAGTGATGCAGACATCACAACTTCCCTCAGTCTCTCTCCCCCTTTCACTGTCCTTTCCATCAGTAAGGGTGTTTTTTTCTTAATATCTAGCTTGAGGTTTTTGCTTTAGTTTAAGGAAATTACTTCTTGCCCTGGCCCCAAGGACAAAAAATATTTTAAACCAAACCAAACCAAGTTTAAGGACAGTAGTGCATTTACACAGAGAAAACAATCTGCATAAACAAAACCCATACACCTACCTCCTTCCAAATTTGACCTATTAATCTATAACACTAACAAAAGAGGTTTTAGAATTAAAACTCTTTCTTGTTTTCAAAAGAAGCACTATGTGATATGAAAGCATGCTAAGGATCTGAGTGTTTTGTGAAAAGTTTTTACAGAGAGAAGTACAAGAGTGATTCAAACTTTGTCTTCGTATTTCCAAATGCCTAGAGATGGCAAAGGCACATGCATAGTTGAGCATTGGAGAGGAAGATTAGCAATAACTACTATTGTTCTTGATTTGAAGAGTTTTACATAATCAACCTTAAAAAGGTACTCACTCCACCAATTCAGAATTTTAGTCTTGTGGCTGGACCATGTCCTCAATTACCATGCGCTAACACAGTTATCCTCCAGGCAGACAAACCTAAGCCTTCCTCTCCTTTCCTATTCATTCTTGTGTACATCCATGAGTACACATGGTGTTCCTCTCTTATTTGGTACCCTCCAGCATAAGCACTTCTTCATCCATTACTGGAATCAAGCCTGGAGGATTAAACAAAGAGAGAAAAACCAGTACGGAAACTCAAGGAGAACCTGTACTGTGAACACATTTGAACACCAATACAAGGATTGATTGGTATTTATTGCAATCTACCCATGGCCAGAACAGCTGACTGGTCCCTGTTTTATATGTTTGTTTTCAGTGTTTTACGACTTAGGAATGGCATTGTTAAGAATACATAGACTATTTCAATCCATTAAAGATTTATCTAATAAAATATTAGGATGTGGCAGTTGGAAACATTTCTTTGCTAAGGACTCCCCCTCTCCTAGGTGCTTTACCTGCTCCAAGAACATTTCCTAAAAGCAATGTTTGAGTCTTTTAGGGGTTGTTTTGGTTTTGTTGGGGTTCTGGAGGAGCTTTGGGAGGGAGGGTGTTTTGGGTCTTTTAAAAATCTATCATGTCTCCATAGCAGCAGAAAGTTAATATTTAATTGATGAATGCAAAAGCTTAGACAAACCACAAACACTCTATTCAGCATGTTAGGCTTACAAAGGAAATTCTGGTTCTATCAGGTTTCCACACCACATACAGCTGCAACATTGGCTTATATTACTAATCACTTGCAGTATTTGTGTCTTGGGTTGTAACAGATGGTGTTTGTGAGGCATGCAAAAGCTTCAGATAGCCAAATGGTACAGCAGTAGAGATAAGGAAAAAAATCCTCAAAACAAAATACCCATCCCTACTGCGGACACTGGAATGTGAGCAGTGTTTAAATTATTCCTAGTCTCTGCAAGCACAGTGGATTTACAGACTCTTAACCCTAAATAGGACTAGATTCAATCTTTCATATTTCATTACCCCAGTAAATCCGCACAACACCAGCTCACAGACGTGATGCAGAGCAACACAAGACAAACTACAACACAGGAAAGTTCTGTTCCTGATACTTTGAAATGCCTGGGCTCCAGATTACACCAGTATAACTCAGGAGTAGCTCACAGATGTTTTGGTGGCATCTCAGTGCTGATGGCAAAATGTAGTATCCCATATGCTAGGGCACTTGAAAATTCAGCAGGGATGCAGCATTAATTCAATCCGCTTATCTGTAGAGAATGTAGTAACCTGCTCTATAGTGGCCCAAGAAACCATAACTCTCAGTGCTGAGCTGTTGGCAGGTAATTTTTAGGGGACCTGTATAACCTCTGTGAGACCATTTTCAGCCATGAGGGTTTTTTTTGCCTACATGCTGACCTGGCTTAATAGACATGGAATGGATGAAGGACACAATGCACATCTTCATACCAGCACTTAACTTCCTCACATCTCAGGAGACCTCTCAGCAATTTCACATGTTTAAGAATGAAAGAAAGATGCTATAGCCCAGGGCAGCTGCCAGTTAAGACCACTTAGGCTTGATTTGAGATGAAAGAATGGAGACAACAGAACTAATTTCTGTCAATGTTTTCCTGGATTCAAGGTCTTTCTAATACCATTCTCAAATAATGCAGTAACAAAATTATGATTGTCTATTGCCTTTGGTTAAGAAACAATCATTTAACACATAGCATGAATATTAGATGGGGGGAAAGCATACGTCTTAACTAAAAATTATGGCTGATACTGTACCTTTTTGGACAATAAAAAAGCTCTTCCCCAATTTTTATCTTCCATTCTTTATCTTCCTTTTATATTAAAAACATAAGAACAAGGCAAAGATTAGTTTTTCTTCATTTAATAAAAGAGAATGCCTCTAAAAATAACTTGGAAGAAAAGTCCCTTTTCTATAAATAAAACTTTGAGAAGATACTCTGACCACTGTTATATACCATTATGCAGAATTGGCTTGTATTATATTGAATACAGCTGGGCTCACTTATTTCTCTATTTCTAAGGGTTGTTAGCACTGAAAAACCTACCTGCATTGCTTTTAAAACTCTTGCAACATACAGGCTTCAAATTCTCTCACCACTGGCTAGTGGGCTTAATTTTATGGTCATATTCATGCTGGCTTTCTTTTAATGCTGCCTAGTTTTGTTTAAATGATAGTACTTAAGCACAATGCCAGTCTGAACAGTCCTTACTACAGGTTTACATGACCTTGACATGCAGCAGCACTGAAATTTATTGCCAGTGGTACCTGAATGATATTTTTGATGTCTCACCATCAAATTTGGAATCATTGAAGAGAAAAATATTAGTATTACTCTTAATTGAAGCAGGACTCATTCCACAGAGGGATGCCTAGGAACAGAACACAAAGCACAGAAAATTAATACAGCATTAAAATACAAAAAAAAGAAAAGTGCTTGACTGGGCCACTTCAGGTGATGCACAGGTGGAACACAACAGTCACAGAAGATTTATATAAGCACCCAAAAAAACACCTGATCAAATCTCTCTGTGGTAGCAAAACTCCCACCACCTCCCCAGATAATCAGCACTTGCCTTTCTTCCTCTGCATGTCAGGTTTACAAAGAAATCAGTCACCTGATACTTCTCTGGGTGCTTTTGATGTACCTGATTCTGAAAGCAGCAAGTTTCTTCTCTCAGAGAGGCCAGAAGAGAGTTGAGACAAACCTCAGCACTGCACAGCAGGTACATGACGTAGCTCTACTCACTTCTGCTGTACCACAAAATAGGAAGGAAATCAAAGCAAGTGGAAAAATGTGACTCAACATATACAGCCCAGAGAGAAGGTCTCAAGAAATCCAGTACCTACTCCTAGTTGTACCAGAGACCCAATGGATAACCTCACAGAATTCACTTCTTCTCTTCCTCATGTCCTTGACTCATCTTACTATTGACAGTACAAATCATCAGAACAATTTTTGGTTTTAAACCAACAGCAGTATCATGGCATCTTACAAGGACTTACCTGCTTCATCTCATTGCACAACACAGCCATGGGCATTAAAAACAGAGGCATGCTCTGTGGGATACACAGAGAGGCTGGTGTTGACCCTGACTGCTCCTGCAGTGCCCTGTGCGGAGCTTCACTGCATGCATCTATCTAGCAATGCTCATATCTAGCCTCCTTCCCCAGCTTTGTTGTTCCACAACAACCAGAAAACTTCAGAGGTTGATCAGACAATACTTCTGCCAGTTATGTCCTCCACTGCTACCATTAATGACCAAGTGAGCATATCAAATTTGGGTTGAAAATCTCTACTTGTGAAGCTGGATGTGGAACTAACCTTCTGCTGTAGGAATACAGATAATGACCTGAGATTGTTGGCACTCAAAGCAGCAGGTCTGAACTGGAGGTCTTCCTAAATGGCAGCCATTCTGCAGTAGACAAATCAGCATCTTGGGTGTACCAACCACTAGAGATGTAAAATCACACACCATGAGAACACAAGCTACATTCTTAGTGTTATTAGGCAAAATCCTGGGTAATTTGATTTCTATTAATGGTTAAAGAAGGAAACAGCTTCTCAAAGAGGCAATCAGTCTTGCCAAAGTACATGAGCATAAACTGAATCAGAGCTTCAGAAACTCACTTTACATTTTATGTAAAAATAGAAAAAGTAATATATGCAATAGAGCCATTAAAATGCATGTGCATTTGTGTGCAAGTTCTCTTTCTTCTCTTCCTTTCCTCCCCAGCTTGATAACTATATTGTTGATAGGAATAAAATATCAGCCTTTACTTGTACACATACCCGAGATCTTGTAAGTCATTACAACGTGTTTTTGAGATTTGCCACTTCACTGCTCTATAAAAAGCTTCCTGAAAAAGTATTAACAGATGGCCTCTTACTCTCTGAGACTGTTCGCAATACACCAGATGGCAACCTGAAAGAGAAAATCCAACTTACATTTTCAAAACTGAAAGAAATGTGACAATATCCTCACAATAAATATACAGCATGAAGGTAGCAATAAATGATCCATTTGAAGCAAACTGACTTTCTTTATTTAAGCAGTGAATCCTGCCCTCACTTTATAACATATTGCAGAATGCTTCATATCCAATGCTGGAAGTAATTTCTGATGCAAGCAGAAAGTTTGCTTTAAATGAGCAACAGATTTATGAGAGGCAAGGTTATTTGAAAGAGTGAAAAAATGGGCCAATAGCCTTGGGGATTAAGACTTTGTATACTGGATCCCTGGTATCTGGTTTGTGTCTGAGAACTAGTCTGTAGATTGCAGCATTTTTGCTATTAATGTTAAAAGTATTAAACCCAACCTGCCAGTCAGGGTCTTGTTAGGGGAAGTCAGCAACTGTTCCAGGTCTTTTCTGCTTTCAAGCTTTCTGACTGACCTGCTAGACAGCAGCTTAGCTCAGCTCACAAAGACTGGAGAGCTCTGATAAATACAATGAGGCATTCTCAGTATCAGTAGCTGTTCTTCAGGGCTGGGACCTTTGTTTCAGACAGAGGCAATAATCCCAACCCCACAGCAAGTCCCGCTGAAACACAAGGACCACTGGTGAGGTTAAACATGTCTTCCAGCACACATCAGAACACTTAAAAAGAGGTCTTTGTACATGCACAGTATCAGTATGATGTGGCTTGTTTTCTGGATAAAGTTTTGAGGTGTTTCTGAAATTTCAGTAACAGCTATTTCAGTTGTGTTCCTGTTCCTAATGACAAAACCCCGAAAGATTCTGAGGACATTCAAACAGTTAAGGGGAGGGCAGGTAACATTCCAACTATCTCACACCATGAATCATTGTAATTGTTCTAGTAAGTTCACCTTTCACATGCAGGACACACCTGGAAAGCCCACTGATTTCTTCCTCCAAAGCCTCTCCGAAGAGACACCTAGGGACTGGCAGTGGAAACACAAATGCCTACACCTGCCTTCATGGAAATACAGAGCGATCTGTTGTGCCATCAGGTTTTAAGCAGAATTCCCTACTGAAGTTAATAAGCATGAAATTGCCTGTAGGACAAATTATAAAACTACAAACTAGACAGCTGTCCTACCATTGCCCATAAAAAGGAACCATTTCTATAAAACTGCTATTTATTATTAATAATATAAAATATTTATAATGATACGAGATGTATGAAAATTGTCACAGTTTCCCTGTTTGCTTTCACGTTGGCAATAAGCCCGATCTCAAAAGCTACAAACAACAACCAAACAAGTCTATGGAGATAAGACCATCATAGGACTAAAGCTGAGTTTTCTGAGACAGTGTACCACCACTGAGCTGAAAGACCTTTCTCATTAGTCCAAGACAGTGGACTGTAGCAACAGATTGGAGAGTTTCAGTGAAAAGGAGAAGAAATCAGCAGAGTTCTAACCTACAGATTTTACCTGTAGCTGGAATAACTCATTCACCCTAAAGCAAACATTGGTTTAGTTGCCAGTTAATATTGTACAACTTTATCATTTTCTGACTAGACTATAGATGTATAATGGTGAAAACTACACTGTACAAAAATTAATCTTCAAAACAACACAGGATAAAGCAACATCCCAATGGGAATATTATTAATGCTTTTTCAGTTGTTATCCAAGCCACAGGTATGATGTTTAAGCAGTAGTGTTCAAATGGTCTTTTGTACCTGACAAAAAAGTCTGGTTTAGGATCTTGAGACTGCCCACTTTGGAAAGTTATAGGATCAGATCCCCCTAGTTATATTATTCATTAAAATGCTGTTCGCAGTATGAACTCACCTCATTCAGTTCCCACCTGGTGCTCAATCCGTCCTGGAATCTGGCCAGGGTAGCACCTTTACCCCTGCAATTATAGACTAATGCACATCCCTAATTGCACTGCTGCCTCCATACAACCACTGCAGCCCTTGCAAAGCCACTGGAAAAGTTCAGACACATTACTAGGAAAGGGAATGTCAATTGCATTGCCTCCATCCACCTTCTTCAAGTAAGTGCCAAGTTCTGCAAGGCAGGAGCCTTGTCTTAGGCCATGCACTTCTCCCTGCTCTGGCCCTTCTCTGACGTCTTGGTGAGCTAAATCAGCAGAAGGGGGAAAAAAAAGAAATGGTTTTTTGTTGTTGTTGTTATCAAGCTGAACCAGTTTCCAGGGAAATAGACATGCACCAACAGAAGGGCGAGGGCAGAGCCAGCCAGCTGTGAACAGCAGCTCCGAGGTGGGACTGTGCCTGCTGTTGGCAGTCAGCTCAGCCACAGCTCAAACCTCCCCCCTTGATGGTTTGCACGGTGTCTAGCACTGAGAACAGGAGATTTGAAACACTGAACGTTTTCTAGGAAAAACCACTTAAGCTAGAAATCTACCTTTGTCAGCTGAGTGAAACAATGCAAATCTGCTAATCCCAGTGGTTTCATGCAGTCACACCAGCAGAGAGCTTGATTTACTTTATGGAAGAGGCTAAAAAAGCAGAGTTCCCATTACATTTAATTTCCCCCACTCATTCAATGATCAAACGCATGAGAGTCCTCAGTCCTAGCCCACAAGCTCGGGTTTCCATTTTAAAACTGATTGAATGACAGGGGATAACAGATGATGACGGCCTGTCACCATTCACTTCTGGAGCTGGCAGGCTGGAGTGGAGTGCTCTGCCAATGTACAAGCTCAAGAAACAGAGATGCCAGACCTGAAGAGATGACTGCACTGGGCTTTTAAAAGCACTTATACTGTCCAACCTCCAGTCACTGGCTGCTGGCTGTGAAGATGTTTTTGCCTTGCTGGTGCTAAAGAGGAAGATGCTAGTACCACATGGAATGGACCAGGGTTGCTGACCATAAGGTAGAAATCATGAAAGTGCAAGCCGGCTACAGAAGTGAAACTGCTGTGCAGTCTGAAGGCTGCCTGAAGAAGAGAACTAAAGCAAAGGACATGGTTTTACAGACTGATGCCCACTTTGTTATGTGTTAATAACAGCCTTACAAAACTAAATACTGACTCTCAAACTCATCTCCATGATCTGCCCATAACATTTCCAAAGCATAATCATTTCTCAAACTCAGCCATTTTTAGACTAATGCATTTCACTACTCCAGCACAAGAGGTTCATGTGTTTGCAGCTCACAACAGCAGCCCCACTCACCTGGTTTTATTCCTGTAAATTTTCAGTTCAAGATACAATGAGAGTTTTTTAATGTAAACATGACTTTTTACTCCCCCTATTCAACAGGTTCCTTATCAATGGGTCTGTGCAGAGAATAACCAGCTACACTGAGAAGATGCCTTGGAAACTTTCATTCTTTCTTATGCTTGTCTTGAATTTAAAGCAGGGGGAGGGGGCAAGGAAAGAGAAAAAGAGAAGCAAGTGCAGAATCCAGCAAAAATTAAGTCTTTGGCTCCGTTTTCTGCCAAAGACTTAATAAACCTGTGTTAGATAGCATAAGCACCTTTACTCACTTATTTCAGTAAGGGATTTTTGGAGTACAATGAACTTGCTGAAGTCTTAGGGGTCTGAACTGATGTCAGGTCTGTCATTTTTGGTTGCCATTACATTGAGAAAGGCTTGCATCTCCCATCTTGTTATTTATTGTTCATTAGAATTACATCAGTTGTTATAATTGTTGCTAATATTTTACTTTTTCAAAATACTAGGTTTGGTTCCACACTTACTAACTCTGGCATAAAGCACAATGTAGCTTGCAAGTATAGAAGTGTTATGAGGGGAGGAAACAGGACTTGGGTAACAAGACTACTGAAATGCCTTGGCCTAGGTTTCTTTGTGCAGGAAAAAAAAATCACCTTATCTGATACAGAAGTGCTGGAAAACAGCAATTTCTCCTTCATAAAGGCTTAGAGCACAGCTCTTAGGAGTACAGTGTTCAAATAAGAATCAGCATTTTGGCTGAAGACAAATGCACTAATCGTGGTTATAAACACAACTGAACTAAATGTCTTAGCAAAACCACTCAGTAAAGGCATTTGTCATGATAAAGGAAATTAGTATTTTCAGGATAAGACATACTCAGTGAATATAAACAGAATTCTTTGTGCCTGCTTCCATGCAGAAATGATTCAGACTATGTATCTGACCATGTTGCTACTAAAATGGTAGAACAGATCAAGACATCCTTTAAAAAAACGTGTCTAGAAGAGAAAGAGCTGCTCCATAAATTGCTTTTTAATTGCCCAGATGACCAATTCCTCTATCACTGAGCAGAAACATTTCAGAAGGAAAAAAATAGAACAGAATGATTACAGAAGATTAAGGGTTATTTTTAAAGTAAATTGAAACAAACAAATCTCTATTTTACCTTTAAGCATTTGCAAATTTACCCTCTGTTAAATAGTGACTGATCTATTCTACACTTGATGAATTTGTAAGGACATGACAAATAGGACTTTGAGTCTATTTGTAATCTACTTTTAACCACCTCTTCTTCACAAACTGGTCTTCTCTTCCAAGCCCATTAGCTAGCCCTGTTAGAAGAAAATGCTAATGTAACTAAAGTGACTATATAAAAAATTAGCAATAAAAATTCCTAGAAATCAGATTTTTTTTCTAAACTACATATCACATTGAAATGTGCAACTTACTACAGAACAACAAATTATATCCAAAAGGTGATAGTTTTTCTTATTGTCTAAAATTTGGAAGCACTACTTTCAACATGCTTCTAATACCAAAAAAATACAATAAAAATAAAATAAAACAGAGAAATAGAAGCCTTCCACTACTCTGCTGCCATTGCTGTATGACTTATAGCTGCTGCTGATTAACCAGATCACAAGTCTTCATTTCAAATGCAAAATGAAATGTCTAGTGGCAGCTCATATCCCACTGTTTCTGGTTTTCTGCCTACTGTTCTTTGATGTGTTACTGACCTCTAGTCGAGGAGCTCTGGAATTACAGAGCAGAGCCGCTCCTACATTGCGATGGCATCTGAACTAGTTCATAATGCTAACAAAGCAGGTCAAAGCTGGAGCACTCGTGCCTCCTTCCAGCTGTGGTCTCCAAGAAGAAGCAATGCACAGCATAACCAAGCCCTGCTGTAAAGTAAAGGGAAGGTTTACACGAGGTTTGTGTGTGAGATTTTATGTAGGAACATTGTGTTTGTACTTCCTAGTTTATAGTTTCAATGTCTTGTGAGTATTTAAACTCCTCAAGAAAAGTGAAATACTATTTATCTGCAATCAAGGATACAATAAATTTTGAGAAATCCAGACCTGGCTCCTGCTTCAAACTAATAAAAGTGAGAGAGAGAGAAGGGAGAGATGCAAGAGGAATGTGGGAGCCTTATGAAGCCTAACGAGCACTGAAATTCCATCCTGTGCTACCAAACTTTGCCATGCACACCCAACACATTCCTGAAAAGTGAACAACCGACCTTAAAACACAGAGCACCAAGATTATTGTTTTTCTAGGAGAAATGAAATTCTACTAATCCTCAGTTCCCCACTCAGGCAGGTCTCTTCAGACTTTTTATGGCCCTAGCACTGGGATGTTTGTGCCACAGACTTCAGGCACTGGTTCAGTAGAGCAATTTAAACATATACTTATCTTACACTCTTAAGTGTTTTACTGACTAGGAATGTACTTAAGTGCACGGCTTAGTGCTTTACTAGGTCAGGGCCTAACTGCATTTGATAAAGGTAAATGAAGGTTAGTACTTACTACTTTCAGAAAGTAAATATTAGAAGAATCCTTAGACAAGCCATCATTTACAAAGGCAGCAAAAAATTCACATCTCATTTGCATGGCTTCGTATTAGAAAGAACATCATTGCTTTAAGAAAGCAATATGGAACAAATACAGATGATACTCAAGGTGTTTCCACCAAGTATTATCTTGGAAAAGAGTAACTGCAGGCAAGAGCAACAGTTACAGAAACAAATAACCCTTCAAAAGAAATTAGGGTTTGCAAATTCTTAAAATATGAAGAACCATTGAAACCAAACCCATCACAGCTTCCCTGTCCAGAATGCTATACCTCCAAAATAAATAGCTTTAATCTCTGCTAATCTTATTTCAGCAAAGAAAAGCTAAAGCAGGCGACAAGAAAATTATTATACTATCGAGTTCAATAAGTCAATCTATCTTTAACATCCCTGATCTTGATTTTGTTTAGTAAAACAAGGTATCCAACTTTTCCAGCAGAGTAGATAAAGGGAAAAGATGAGTATCCCACAGCTGCATGTAATGAGGACTCCTGAAGTAATGGATCACATCCTTCTTACTGTGAAATATTCGAGAGGGCTCAAGTAAGGAGAATCATTTCCTTCAGCACAAGATCAAACTCACTTTGAAACCAGGAAAATGTGGGAAGTATTAGGCTAGGCTGTAGGTTCAGTCAAGGATAGGTATTATACACTTCATACCTGCCAAGATTTGTCTTCTAGGAATTATATCCTAATTCTATTACCAGGAAAATGTTTCAGAAAAGGCTCTGTTCTTTACAGCTGGAATAGCAGACACAGAGATCAAAACAAACTTTTTTTCCAGACATGTGATTAATATTTGCCCTTTTATTAGGCAATTTGTTGGGGAGAAAAAAAAAAAGCAAAAAAATGCCATGCCCTACTTAAAATTCACTGCAGCTCTCTGGCCAGGGGAAGCATTTCTTTGGCTGTGCAGGGGCTGTATAGTCTGTCTTTCCTGGAAGCAGAGAAGGAGAAGCATCTGACAGCAGCATGGGGTTAGCCTGCAAGGCAGTGCAACAAAGCTTGACGGTGGAGGTGAGATGGGAATTGGAAGAAAAAGCTGCTGCTCCATTTTTCAGAGAAGAATTAGGATCACAGGGTCTCCTGAGTTGGAAGGGACCCACAAGGACGATCTCCACATGCCCAACTCCTGGTCCACTCCTAGAACACTGCAAACAGAAATGGCCTAAGCCCAAATCCACTTCTCCACACTCTGCTAAGGTGAATAACTATTTTTGAAGCAAGATTAGAATTGGCATATTAATATGATAAGAAGCTGCAGGAATTGGGATTTTCCATCACTTTCTTGTTGCCAATATTTTGAAGTTTTCCCACAAGACAAAAATGACAAAAATTTCTGGTTCAAATTGACGCATGTGAAGTGAACTGCTTCACTTTGACAAAGGTGAACACTCTCCTTCTGAGATCAAAATTTTTGGGTTTGACTTTATTATTTTCACAAAGTAATTGCGTTCTCATTTGTTATAATACCCTTTCATATTATGTCAAAATTATGCAATATAATAAAAATTGAAATAAAATTGAAGCGAAGGTCCCTGATCTTATCAAAGCAAAACTTTTCAATATAACTGTCACCAAAGCAATATAGCTACATAAGACAGTTTGATTTAATCAAATAAATGCTTTCCTGACAAAAAAAAAGGCTGCAGTCAGATGATATTCAGCCAGCTCTTATAATGTCTACAAAAGATGCACAAGAAAGTCTTTGTTCATGAGACTTGCAGTCACACTTCCAGTCCAACACAGCGCTGAAGCACAACCAAACTCTGACACCATTTGTCCCCACCTTACTAAGCAGCCTCGGCAGAATCCAGACCCAAGGTCTGCCAGATACTTAGTGCAGATTGGCCAAGGAGCACAGTCAAACCATTAGGAATATGTAACCTACAGGTAACTGCTCTTCAGACACACAGTAAACAGGGAATCTTCAGCATGAGTGTAGAACATCCAAGAAATTATAGACTGATGGGAATATGGCATTGGGACAAAAAGACAAAGAGTTCTGAATACATGGATAATGCCAAATTGAGTATACTTGGGACAAAACTCACAACACACCAAGGCAGATTTTCAAAAGTGCTCCAGAGATAAATTCAAGTAACTTGTGCCATCACAATATGTACCAAGCTTATAGATTTTATACCTAAAATGGAGGAAAAAAATTAGAGCAGAAACAGGAAGAGATGACTGTCCCTAGATGTCTGCAGAGCCTAAAACCAGAGATATAAATTATTTCCCTTCCTAGTCTTGCTCTCTTCAGATTTCTGTTCTATTTTCTTGCTGGATCCTAATCTTTCAGATCATGACTTTCTATCTGATTTCACTGTTCATTACATCTTACTGTCCCTTTCCTTTCTCCTGTTTCAGTCTATTATCCCCACTCCATGTCCAACTGCACCTACAAAAATATCTCAAATTCTGCCATTTCCTCTTGCTTACTCAAAGCTTCATTATAGTTGGGGCCTTCACACACTGCTGGATAGAAATGTTCTTCTGCTACTCAGCACTGAGACAAGTGTTAAAGATAGAGGGCAAAAAGCTCTTTTTGCTGCTTCATAAGGTGGATCTTGACATTGGTAGTCTATCTTCTTTCATAAGCAGAGCTCCCACAGACTTTAAAAGGAGACCTATATATTTAGGCAGAGAAGAACATTGGAGTCAAGATCCACCCATGCAGATCTGAAGATAATTTTCATTAGCTAGGAAGTCAAACACAGAGACATAAAAAGTTTTGACACAGAGTCATCTTAACTTGGCTGGGAGTTTCTGATGTGAAAAGCAAGAAGTTCTATAGCCTAGAAAACTGTAAAGTGCTGAAAAACCTAGTTACCAAGAGGGCAATTTCATTCTTTATGTAGCGTTTCACATTTGAATGGTAAGTAACCACAAGAGGAGAGAAAAAAAAAAATTAAAAAAAAGAAGAATTACACATTCAACAAAGGATCTCATCTGCAACCACCAGGCACTTCCCATATATAATCTCAATGTAAGCTGTGTCCAGTGCCCTGCAATTTTGGGTGCTGACCATTATGTTATGACCCTTTCACCACTGGTCATCTTGCTGCCTATCAGAGAAAATACACATTAGCACCGGGAATTAAGAAACATCCCCGACAGAACCATCATCTCCGTATCTCATCCTTCATGCTGTGGAACACCCGTTCCAGCAGGGGACTCCACTTGACCAATACAACACAGCAGCAAGTCACTAAAACATAATTAACATGCAATGGTGACTAATTAGGTAACATCTGACCAATAGCTGGGACACTCAGCTGCCTTTGCCTGCCTCACCACACAAACACATTTGCAACTCGCACATTAATCCAAAATGTACCCCATTTCCCCCAGCAAGCACAAGCCAAAGTGAGGATTCCAATCTGTTGCACAGCACAGTGTGTAGCTACAGCATTTCCATACACTCCAGCGTGCACAGCATGCCTGAAATTAGACCCAAATCTTTTCTCTGCAAACAGCATGCTGTAAACATTCATGTAGTGTTACAAAGAACACCCAAATACACAGCAGCCTCCATCTTTTTAAGATTCCTATTGCTCCTGCTTTGTACATAGTGTATTTTTTACTTCGCTTCAAAAACTTTGATTTTAGGGTGTTGTACATCTATACATTGAAACAACATCATGAGTTATGACTGACTGATGTACAGCTGTTTAGGGACCAAAATCTTAATTCCATTGCTTAATCACTCCTGTACATTAGCTTATTAACAGAGGCCTGTTTATTGACTCCACTTCGTGCCAAGTGCTTACGGCGGCTACTCTGAGGTCCCCAGTGGAGTCTCTCCATACATGTACCACAGGTAAACTGAGGTCATGCTGTTCTTCCAGCTGTTCTGGTGCCATTCTGAGAAATAGGGTCAACAGTGCATCTCATTTATTTCCTGATGCTTGGCTTGCATCCTCTTCTCTCTAGAGAGAGCGCTGCTCACAAGAGCACTTTACTTTTATTGCTCCTGTTAAGCTCTTTTGTTCTTCAGTGGAGGCTGCTCAGCCCAGCAAGACCCACAGCTCAGGCTCTCCAGCAGAAGCAGCGTCTTGGTTTGTTTGAAAAAATGGGCCTTCTCCCTTTGTCTCTGCTGGAGTTGCGTTTCACTCAACCAATTCCATAACAAAACCAACTCATGTGGCACTTGCAAGAGCAGAGCTTTTTTTAATGCTATGCCTCCCTTGTCCCCATAAATACTCTGCCCCAACTTGGCAGCAGGCAGAAGGGCCCAGCTCACCAGGGCCCAGTCCTGTTCAGGGACTTCTGCAATTACTCAAGAACGTCCTTGCCCTGAGCTCACAGATACGTCTTGATTCACTGGCTGTCAGAGACAATTCTGTTACATGTCTCCCCAAAAGATTACTGGATTTTGATTAAGAAAGGTCAAGGGCAGCTTTTCCCTTTCAATATAAAGGGAATGACTTGAGGAAAAAAATACTCATCACCTAGCACTAGGACTTTTATCTCCACTTGAAAAATTAAATTGCCTGAAGTGATGGGAGGCTTAGGGCAGGGTATGCACAGGAATGTTTTCATGCAAATAAACTCCTAAATAATTTATCTACATGCTATAATTTTACATCCCACTAAAAAAAGTGGGGTTTTTATTTACAGGTGTCTTAGCAGAACAAAATGCAAAGCTCACATAGCCAAGACTCAGATAATACCCATTTGCCAGATCAATTTTAAATGTACATTGTATTACTGACCCAGCATACCAGAGATTTAGATTAATCCTTAACGCTTCAATACATGCCCCAAAATAACTTTCCCAATATTTGATTTTCCTTTGAAGGAAAGTGTGTCAGAGATATAATTAGCTCTAGCTGCAGACTCCAAATATCTGCCTGGCACTGCTCTCAGTAAAACACACCTTCAGCCAGTGTGAAATTGGTATAGCTACATTGAATCTGCTACATGCAACTGAAGTATTTCACACCAGCTGAGGATCTAAGTATACATGCATAAATGAGGTAAAAATATGTTTTCACCTGGAATAATAATGCTGCAGAACACATGGCAGGTTGGGCTGAGTAAAACAAATGGCAAGTTCATAAGAAATATATTCTTCTAATTGAGTTTAAGGCACTAAATAACTGCTGTCTTCTAACAGAGAATCAGATTCATGGTGGGGATCTCTACATTAATTAGGAATAAGACTGTCACATGGATTTTAATGAAATAAAGTTATGTCTGTGGCTTCTCTAGGATATTAAAATCAATTTATATGAGGAAGACAAGTATTGGCTGGCTTTTTGTAGGAACTGGGGCAGTTCATTAAGGAAGATAGCAGAAGTTAATGCTGTCTTTACAAGCTCTTCTTTGTTCAGGTACGAATTCTGAGACCCCCAATTACGAAGACAGAACTGCAGAAATCCAGCAGGCTGGTAGAACACAACACAAATTACTGCCCTCCTACTAAAGCACAGTGTACCTCGTGGCTGTGAGCATGAGGCACTGTGATAGCACTTAAATAAAATACTCAGCAAAACCTTTTTTCTCAGATAGAAGCTTCCAAACATATTTACCTTAATGCATTTGACCACCTGGAAATAACTTACCAGCATAGCTGCGGACAACTAATGTTCCACATCCTGCATTGCTAAACGCCACACTGAAAACTCAAAACTAAATGGGAGGCTTTTAGCTATCCTAGTCTAAAACCAAGGCTGCCAAGCCCCAGTTAACACCTAAGAATGCAAACATTCAGGTCTCTGTCACTGGACATGACAACCCTCAAGTGCACTGAGCAGTTCAGGAACAGGCAAGGTAGAAGAGCTAAGGGTTTCCATCTCCTGTCACCTGTGGAGCCTCATCAGATCAATCCTCAGAAAAAACTACAGAAGACATTAGTGGTGTTACCTTAATACTCCAGTCTTATTTAGTGTTTCAGTGAGGAAAGCACTCATTTCACACACATTAATAAAAAATTCAGATTCTTCTGCTGTATGATAAGAAGCATGAACTTCCAAATTAAAACTTTTACCCAAAATAATTAAATTTTAATGAAACACATGAAGTTTCTCTTTTAGCTCTAGTCAGAGGTAAGGCTGGTGACAGCAGACACCTCAGCCCTTCACCACTACCAAATAGCTCCTTGACCACTCCAGACCCAAGTCTCCCAGGTAAAAGGGACAGGACCTGTGTAGTGACACATTCTCTGCACAGCCTTTTATATGCAGAAGTTTCTCATTTTCCACCTTTCACACCAACAGTTTCAGCACAAATAATACAATTTAATTCTTCATTCGCTACAGAAGACCACAGAGATGTTTCACAGTATGGGCCTGCAAACCCTGTGTGGCCTTTTCAGAAGCGTTGCAAGCTTCTGTTTGAAAACTCAGCTGCAGAAGTTCCCTCTGACCACATCAGTGCAATAGGGGCTGTAACACGACAAAAGCAGTAGCCAGTGTTTTGATACAAACAGGATTTTAATTCAATCCAAGTGTTTTCTGTACAACAGAAAGGTTTTATACAAAGAAAGGAAGCATTAACTCAGTTGCAAAAACAGGAACAAAGACGTTTCTGAACTCTAGTGCTTGAGAAAGCCAAGAATTTTTTTTAACAAACCATGCGAGGTATTGTTATACATGTTATAATCCTGGTTTGGGTCAGTTTCCACCATGTACAGCTCTCCTGCATGGACATCCTCAAAGTTAGCACTGAAGTTGTTAGGATTAAACTGAACCCATACAGTATACCTGTAGTCAATGGTACGCATAGAATAGCCCATGATTCTGATGTCTTTCAGCCTTGGCTTGTCAGAGTTCCACTGGGGAGTGTCTGCAGGCCGAGGATATTGGGTGAAAGCAACAAGCTCTTCATTAAAACACCTGTCAGCATCATCACACCCCTCCTCCTCTTCAGAGGCATTAAAATAGCGGACAATGCTTGTCCCCTCAGTGCACAGTGCAACATGGAACGACACCTTTGGGCATGCAGGAGGAACCTGCAGGCCAGCAAGTTCTGCAAGTGTGGGAAACAGAGACACCAGCTCCACCACTTTTTTGCTTTGCCCTAAAAGAAATAATATAAAAAAATCAAGTTATGGAACATGACAGTTTTCTGACACTGTTAGAACATTATAGAAACTTATTCTGATAATTCAGTTGGTGTTTTATTGAAAGTGCTTTGTACTGGATTTGTGGGGTACCAAAATCAAGGCAACTAAGGGGTGGCAGTTAGCTCTGAAGATGCCAATCTACGCATTTATGATGTACTTTTATAACAAGAAAATTTTTGCACTTATGTTTCTCAAATGTGCAGCCTTCAAGACAATAATATCCATTACTTTGAAAAAGAACTCTTCAGAAAGACAAAGCAAAATCTCTAGGTGCCTGTAGGCAAAGTATCATTACATCATTACCACCTCTACTCCTTATATATATCCACTGCAAACAAAAAGTAAATGCTGGAAATTTACCTTGAGGTACCGAACCTACAACGTGGCTAAAAGGGTCAAGGTAGGGGAAGACCCTTGCTCCTTGACTGACAGAGGAAGTTGTCATTCCTGGTACATAAAACATCAGTGGCACACGGGTAGCAACATCAAAATTGCTGTATTTTGCCCATTCACCATGTTCTCCAAGGGACCACCCTAGGTGACAAAGAACACAATTCAGAGCAGACACTGGATTGCAATTCAGTAGCCATTTATTTTCCATTGTAAATTTGACTCTGACTGTTGAGGCTACAAATCTGTTATAAAGGTTACATTAAAAGGTAAATAACAATCTGTATTTCTATACAACAGTTTTTTTCTCTAATGCAAAAGCTATTTCAACAGCCAACTAAATCTTGCAACTTGATGCTCTTTTATTAAGGAAATAATTACACCTTTCATTATTTCCCCTACTCTAGATTAGAATTAGAAAATTAGCATTAAAACTGCAGAAAAGAGGAACTGGGGTGTGTCACAGTGCCTGCAAGAGTCTCCAGATCAATTCCACAAAGCACTCATTTAAGTTTTGGGCAGCTGCCAGCTCTCCAATACTCCTGTTAACACTGTAACTGAACACCCCTCAGAGCCAAGGCTGCTATCTATGCCAGACTGCCGTATCAGGATGTTACCCCTGAGGAAGCAATAGAGATAAAACTTTTTAACTCTCCTCTTCCTCTTGAAAGTGATGCCAACATGACTTCCTTCCAGGCAGATTTACTGCCAACTTCACTTTGGGGGAAGACAAAGGAACTCTATGACAGCTATGTTAACACATGATTTTTTTGGATCACTTTGCCAGCCACAGTACTGGAAACACCAACTGTTTACAATTATCCACAGCAAGGAAAAGAGGAATTCAGCTTACAATGGAAAGTCCAAGTCAAACTGACGAGTCAGATGGAACACCTAGAGTCACTTTAGTACAAGTATTAATCCCATTGCTCTATAACTCATAAGGGCTTGTTTATATACACATGCTCATAGAAGTCAACCAAATTAACTAAACATATGACTTTAAATTGATTTAAATCACATCCTAACTGGTTTATTTCAGCTAAGCCATCTCCCAATTAAAGTAATCATGAGAGTGTTATTTTAGTTAATATAAAGTATTGAAACAAGCATTAAATGCTTGAAGTATTTGTTCCACAGTTCAAAATCAGTTTTTTACCACCAGGATCCAGAGTGTGCAAGACCTCAGTTATGAGGGGGGACCATATCACTATCACTTTAGATGCTCTGCAAGCAGCAATGACAAGTGGAAGAAAACACACTTGAGCAGTTAATGAGAAAGCCTGTCACCCACTGTACCAGATGGCTTTGTACAAATGGTAAGGGGGGAGGAGTGGTTGCTATCCTTTCACAGCACTGTTCTCAGCACGAGTCATTCCTTGGGTGTGGGGTGGGAATACAGCAAGCTCAGCCCCTTGTCCTGGCACACAGCCTCAGCCCTCACGAGCAAACCCTCGACCTGATTACAAAGGTGCCTGCAGGGGGAGACAACTGTGCAGAAGCCAGTGCCAGTCCCTTCAGTCAGAGGCAGACTAGCCAGAGATGCAAGGTATGGTCGCTCTGCTATACATGATATAAACACACACTGGATTAATATGCCAGCACTGAGTTGCACAACTAAGCTATTAACAGTGAGATGGACAAAGATTTAAATGCTTACCATGATCAGCAGTAAAAACTACTATTGTGTTGTTTGAGAGTCCTACATTATCCAAAGCATTCAGGAGCAGGCCAACTTGCACATCCATGTAAGACACTGCTGCATAGTAACTCTGACGAATCTGCCGCTGCAAGTTAAGAAAACAGGAGAGAGGGAAAAAAAGTTAGTTTTTTTCCCAGAGACACACACACACACAGAGGAGAATCACTGGGCAGCTGTGTAAAAGAACTAAAGAATTTTACTTGCAAAGCTTTATTTTTTAAGTGTCTGTAGTCTGATTAATGTTCCAGAAAAGGTAAGTAGGGAGGTGCAGTAAGAAAATTCTCTCTTCCAGAAGTGCTTTCAAGCAAAACATTGCAAACCAATTCATTTTTCTTCTCTTGGTCCAACCAGTGCACCTTACTTTGGCATAAGCACCAGAAAGTCAAGGAAAGTCTTGCAAAAGAAGATACACAGGGTGCTGGCTTGAAACAGACAAACAGACTCCGACAAGGAACACAGACACAACATTCGTAGCTGCTACATGCATTCCCTCATATACAAACCAAACTGCAGCGACAGCGAAGGTCTGCCTGCAGAGCTAGAGGTGACAGCATGCAAAGAAGGGAATTTTGCAAACTGTCAGTTGCTGAGTAACTGGGAACATCTAAGAGCAGCTGACTCCTCCCTTGCACTTGAACAAGTGAAGGCAGTTTGACTTCAGTGCACTGTATTGACAGCTTACCTGGAAGTCATCTGGAAGAGGTCCATAAGGGAAACTAACATTTAATGCTTTCACATCATCCCTCTGTCTGATATCCGTCCAGGGGTTGTATGCCACAGAAGGTAGTTTCTCAGGCACCCAGGGATCTGGAGCTAATGTGATGTTTTCCAAGGGGTACAACTTGAGAAATTCCTTTACAATACAAAATACACATAAAGACTCCCCTCACCTCCAAGATATACTGTAAACTTTGTGTTGTAAAACAGCAACCATTTACCTTTAATGTTCTTACAGTTTACAAGGCTCCATTTCCCTTCACCCAGAATGTAAAACATAGCAATGCTAGTCATCCCCAACCAATTCCTGAACAATACTGAGACAGTAAGTACCTAAGCCCAGCATCCTGTTATCTCAAAGCAACACTGCAATAAAAGGTCCAACGTCATTTTCTCTGAAACCAGTAGTTTTACCACCAACAAAAACAAGGAATGGAATACAAGACCTTGTAAGGCCTCATTATGTCACACTCCATCGAGCTGAACCCTATCTGCAAGCAGTAGCAGTGACTGTTATGGTGGTAGAAGCCTAGCTTTTGGTTGAGCAGTCACAACTCATTAAACACTCTGAAATGCACCACAGGTGACTCCTGAAGCTACACCAAATCAAGGCTGGTTTTCACTTTGCTTTCTAGAAACAACAGCAATAAAGCATTTGTGGAAACAGCTTCAAAAAGCAGAAGCAACACTTGTCTAAGTTCCTTTTCCTGCAGCCTCCAGTTTCCTCACCTGTGGGTACCTCAGTGGGACATGTGGCTTGTGGTAACCAACAGCCAGAAACAATTTTTGCTTATTGGTTTTCATAACGTTCAGTAAGCGTATGGCCTCTTCAGTACTCTGAATATCAGGCAGAGTACCTCTGGGCATTTCTGCCACATCCACAGGGCATACCAAGTTTGCATAAAGTTTTCCATCTTTTCCCCTGCAAGTCTGTATTTTAAAAAAAAAACAAAAAAAAACCCAAAACATAATTAGTTAAGTAACTTCTGTAAAAGTAAAGATTAAATCCTCTGTTCCATACCTTTTAAGCCACTTTTTCCTCAATCCTTCTATTAACAAAAGAATACAACTTCCATGCCCATGAAAAAGCAGAAATCCTCTCTAAAGCTGGGCAGAAGATTAAATGCAGTTGTATGGGGGGAAAGCCTACAGCTTCTATGATGAATAGAATCTCTGGCCTACTGGCAATGCAGCAGAATTCGGTTACACTATATACATGCATTCTAACTCCTTCTGATCCCAAGAGTTCATAAAAAGCTGCCTGGAAGCTTCTGACTTAGTTTCTGAGCAAATGCCAGCAGCGGCTGATGTGCAATCAGTGAAGAGAGATAAATTAGGCTAAACAGTCGCCTGGGAGAGGTGGCCTCAGCAGGTTGTTCAGGAGAGTTGCTAAATAAACATACTTTTCTTTATGTTATGGATACAAATATTGCTGTTGTGAAACTGAGTGTTTTCCAGCAGTAAACACAGGACCAAAGCACAGCCAAGGCTGTCTATAGCCTCATGGCTGCAGCTCTTGCTAAGCAGTGTGCAGACTCCAACACATGATGCTAATGCAATGTTTGCATAAACATAAACCAGATTCTTTTGGGTCACACTTGAGAGTAACAAACATTCTAGAAAACTGAATCAGACTATAAAGTTCCAGGTTATTTAAAGAGTACTTTAATTATGACCCCCACTCACTCAGCCCTGAGCTCTTTATTGCATTAAGTCCACCAAAACTATTGGCAATGTTTTGTCACCTACTAAGCAAAGCCAGATCAGTGTACAAGTTGACAACACTTTTCAGACAAAGGACTTCATCACCTAGACACAAATTAAGATCACTCTTGCTTATATCTCACTAACTTAAGTTTCCAAATTCTAATTTAGAAATACTCAAAACATCTGCAGGATGGGCACATGGATTAAGAAGACATAGCTGAAGATCTAGGCCTTCTTTTGGAAGGCAAAGAACCAAAGTATCAAGGTGGTTATTTATTTTCCTGCACAAGGTTACAGTCTCAAAACCTACAGAGTACAGCTTGTGTTTGATAAAAAGAACTTGGTTATATCCTGAAAACCCTTGTCTGTTAAGAGTCCCACTAGTCACCCTTACCTTATCATTTTCATACTTTTCGGTTGAAGGATGAAAGGGTGGAATGGACCAACTGTATGGATAGTCATCACTGTAATTGGATGAAACCCCTGAAAACAAAAAAGATATTAGAAATGCTCTAATAGGTCACTGAACCAGGAAGAGCTCAAATACATTTAACTTGTCTTCAGTTGTTTTTTTTCAAATATACTAAGTGAAGAAACATTTCAAATTATCTTTGACAACTGAGAAAAAGAAAACCAAGAAATAAAAATCAAAAAGTTTAAGACAGACATTTTCCCCCAAAATACACCTTTTACTGGTGAGAGAGATTCAAGCCTGTTGAAGAGCCCAACTTCAGGGAACAGCAAAAAAGAACATCTAGAAAAACCCCAGGATTAATAACAGTGTGCAGTCACATTGTTGATCAGCTTTACTATCAACTGAAAGTTCATATATCCACACAAGTTTAGTTCTAGGATAAAGAACTACCAAAAAGAAGGTCAGTGTTATGGTATTTTTCAACTCAGTAGTGTTACTACTTATTAACTAGTGAACTAATTTCCTACTGAACTTGTAGCATTAGCCATACATTCTATATGTCCTGATCCAGACTCACAGCCTATTAGGAAACATGAAGTGTATACAGGCAGAACTAAGTTCTCAATATAGACAGGAATCACACATCAATACTTGTCTATTTGTGAGACTATACATGTTAAGCATTTGTACATTAAGGTAATGACAATTCAAACCATACCAGGATGAAAAACTTTCCCCACAGACAGGGTCACGTAGCCATTTTCCTTGAAATACTGGGGCATTGTGGAATAATTCCCTGCATGCACTCTCCAGTAGGAGTAGAAATCGTACAGCCGAGTGGTGTCAGGTCTGCGGCTGGTGAGAAACGACACTCTACTGGGAGCACACAGGGCTTGCTGAGGAGAGAGCCAGCCAAAGAGAGAATCAATTTGGAACCAAAAGCAAAGCATGCATACAAACTGACTTGGGCCTAGCTGGACAAAACATCTGAAGACTTGAGAACTGCAGAGAAAGTGTTTCATATCACTTCGAGCTGGAATGAACAGTATCCTTACGGAACATATCAATTCCTAATTGCAAGCTTTTAGCAAGAGAGACATTTACCTATCTATAATTTTTCCTCAAATAACCAATTCCTAAGCGCTAGAAACTTTGGTTATGGAGCTAGTAGCACTAAAGAAAAATAAAAATTTCAGGCTCTGTAAAGGCAGTGCTTTTTGAAATCTGGTAGCTCATATCACATGGAATTAAGCAGCAGCGGCAGGGGGACTGTGCTGATAAAACCCAAAGTCTAGTTGATCTGGACTGCCTTAAGAATAATGAAAAGCTAAACACAGAAGGTCTGGCTTACGGTCCAAAGGCCTTACCAATTCTGCTTCAGACTGACAAGAACCAAGAGTTATTGCTTTGAAGTCCTATTCCATAGTCAGAATTAAACTCAAACTTCTAATTTCTCAGAAGAGAGAAACTTGAGAATTTAATCATCCTATGCAGAGAATTCAAGTAAAGAGTAATTACTGAGATTTTGAGTCCTCTATTTAAGAGTGATGCTCACCACACAAACTGCCTTCACAGCAATCTAAAGAATAGATTTCCTCTAAAGAAAAGATTCAAAAGTAAAACATAATCTTTTCTAAGTGGTATAAAAAAGAATTCTAATTTAGTAAACCAGCATTTTTAAGCAGCACTTGGCTGCTAACAGTGAAAATGCTTGAGTGGCATTATACTCCTCCAGGGGCTACACAAGTATCACAATTTAAATGCTCTGTTTTCATTTTTCTCACCTTGGTAAAGATAGATTCACACACTGCAGTTCAGCCCAACCATCTATTTTCAACTGGAAATAAAGTTAATAACTACTTGTTTTTTCCACTGGTCTGCCTAACACCTACTGAGATAAAACCAGTATTTTGCATATAGAAATCATGTTTAAGTCATTTTTCTCACCTGGGCATACGCATTGCTGAACACAACACTTTGAGAAGCAAGTTGATCAATGTTGGGAGATTTCACAAGCTTATCTCCATAACAGCCCAAAACAGGACGCAGATCATCCACAACTATGAACAGGACATTCATGCCATCTATGAAGAAGCAGAATTGGGAAAAAATCAACTTGAGCTCTATTAAGCAGAGGCTACTTTGTGCTAGTTTATCAGTTTTTAACCCTGAAGTATACTTAAAAAAATTAATAAAATGAGCAAGAAGGTCGAGTATCTTTGAAAGGAAATATAAACAACTGGATTAATTTTTCAACAAGTAGGAATTTTTCTTTGACCTAGCCAGAACTACAGTGGTTTTCACTTCCCTTCCTATGTCACTGCTTGCTCCCGCGGCACTTTCTCCCGGTGCTTTCAGCAGGTTACAGAAAGGTGGTGCAAAACGAACAGGTATTTTTTGTCTACCTACTACTGAATTCTACAGCCTGCAGGCTTTGAGAAGGACACTAAGCCACACGTAAACAACACTGACGCTCTATAGCGCTGCTCCCTACAGATCTCCTTCGAGTTAACCGCACACATGTTTAAAACGCGCTCTCTCAGGGTGGCGAAGCCAGCAGCTCCCGG
>NW_008688379.1:0-3874 GCF_000695815.1 Acanthisitta chloris
TCCAACCTTGATGATTCCATGATTTCAAGTGTGCACTGTGTTCTCACCCCTTCTCAGACTTTCTCCCGTGGGAAGGTTGATAAACCATATTCTCCTGGCCACTCAACAGTTGACACTAAAGCTGTGATGATAAAATAAGAAAGACATGCAAAATGCTTTTAAAATAGTGATGCACCTTTATAAAACTGAGTATGAATTTATAACCTTGGTGTGCACAAGGTTCATGTTTCAGCTGTTCATATTCCCTGTTTCTGCTCAGGCTCTGTAATACAGATGCCTTTCCAGATGGTATTCAGAAAGATTTTCACTTCAAGTATGAAGAAAGAGTTAAACCTCAGCAGGTGAGGTATGAGTTGGAACCCAAACTGTGCTTCACATTACCAAATCCCCCAAGGCTCCATTGTTCCTGTATTTGAGGTTTATAGAAAAGAAGTGCCTGGTTTCTCTCCTATGCCTGTAAATGATTATATGCCTCATATTTCTAACCTTTCCTAACACTGCCAGTAACAGCAATACAACCTCCATATGGTAACCCAGTTGTTCACATCCATAACCTCTTTAATCTTGGTCCAAATCCCCATTTCTGCCAAAGAATGCATCAGGCACCAAGATAAGACTCAGGGAAATGTAACCCTTGCCCCAAATAAACCCTAATGAACTGTAATGTTTTATCACAAGAGCTGTACTTTGCACAGTTGTGTCAAAGAGCAACCAATCCACCTGCCAAAGCTGCAGAGCTCCCACGGTGCTCACACCACCACTCCTGGGGGTGCCTGTGGGATTAGCTGCTGCCAGCTGGTTCTTTCCACAGCTAGGGCCATGGAGTAGCAGCATTTTTGGCAGGTTTTGTGCCCTGCATGGTGCAAAGGGGCAGAGTAGGACTCAAGGTTCCCTTAGTGCAGGCTGTTCTAGTCACGTAGCAGCAGAGCTAGTTGGAAGAAGAGCAGATGCAGAGAAAAGACTCCATGCTTAAAATAGTTCAGTCTAATGCTAGTTATTTCCTTCTTGGGGTTTGATACAGGAGTTATGGCACCTTATAACCTGCCTTTTGGTGTATGTATGTGTGCAGGTTTTGGTCATATGGATGATTCCCCTGTTCTCAAATTTCTCGTGACTCCACTTCCTCCAGTCTGCCCTAATCTTCCTTTTTCATAAGAGCTGTATAATTCTGTGGCACTCCACCAAGGAAAAGGCTTAAACTATATAATGAAGCAGTTGTTCAAAATCCCAAGTAGAAACCTGTTTATTACTATATGTAACAGAAGATTAAATTTATTAATAAGCCTAAACATGTCCCAGGCATCTTGAGTAAAACACACTGTTAGCTAGCTCAGCAACTGCTAACCAAGCTGAAATGCCAATTTGCAGGTAGACCAGCTACATCAAAAAAAAAGGAGACATTGGTCTTCCATTGCATAGTTCAGGTGTATTCTCATAGCACCTTCCAGGAGCTGAAGGGGCTCCAGGGAAGCTGCAGAGGGATCTGTGTTAGGAACTGCAGTGACAGGACAAGGGGCAATGGGTACAAGTTGAAGGAGGAGAAATTTAGGTTAGGTATTAGGAAGAAGTTTCTCCTGTGAGGACTGTGGGACACTGTCCCAGGTTGCCCAGGGAGGCTGTGGCTGCCCCAACCCTGGCAGGGTTCACAGCCAGGTTGGATGAGCCTTGAGCAACCTGCTCTGGTGGGAGGTGTCCCTGCCCAGGGCAGGGGTTTGGGGCTGGATCATCTCTCAGGTCCATCCCAACCCCTGTGACTCTGTGATTCCATGAGAATAATTTTACATCCCACTTGTATCTCTCTTTGGCAGTTTGTATTTCTGGATAGAGCTTCTGGATGGGACCTGGAAAATGGCTGGAATATGAGCTCAGTCTCTGTTTACTCCCTGTGAGAAACCGTGTTGTGTGAGGGAACAGCTCCCAGCTGCTGTCTCACTGCTGCTCCCACACACAGCACAAACACCACTGCTGGAAGCAGCCATGGATCGTGAGCTGTAAGGTCTTTGGTGGTGTTACCACACTTGTTTCTCAGCCTGTGCTGGAGAAAGCAAGGCACAGCCCTAAATGACCAAGGAAGTTGTCAAGGGGATGTTCTCAAAGGCAAAGATGCTACAACTAAAAACACATGTGCAGTTTTCCAGGGATAGCTAAGTGCTTTGGAAACACCTCAGCAGATGCTAGTCAGCAATTTAGGCCTCTATGGTCTCCAATACAGTTCTGTCTTGGTGTTCTCTGTGTTCTCCTTATTTTTATATATCTCCTTATTCTCCTTATTATTATGTATCTCACCACGTTATTGCTCAGCCCTCTGAGCCAGGCTGTACAATTACTGACAGGTTGCAGATGGCTATCAGGACAGGCCTGCAGGACACATAACAAAGAATCAGAGTGTCTGCAGCACAGGTGAGGTTACACGTTTGGGCTTGAGATTGTCTAACAGCTCATTTCCACATAAAGAGGTTCTGTGCCCTTCTCCCTGTCCTCCTTCTGCCTTAGCCCTGGTCCCCACACATGCACTGGCTTGTGTTTTCTGACCCTGCACCAAGCCAGTTCAATTTACTGGAATGGAGAATATTAAACTGGATAAAAGGTGGAGTTGATTCAGAGCATGAATGTACTGAAGAGCACCAAAGCTAATGCAGAGGGTGGTACAGGATTGTGTGACTGGATCTGGGTCTAGGGAAAGGAAGAGGAGGAAAAGGAATAAGGTCTTTATAGCAGGGGCAAGATGGTTAATGTGCTTTGGGGTAAAGTGTCAAATGGCCAAATTCTGTTCATGCACAGTCTACTTCCAGCACCATCATCACAGAATCGTAGAATCGTACAATTTTAGGGCTTTTCACCTTCCTCTCAAAACTCTCTAGAGAAACTATGAAGCAAGGCAGCAAATAAATAAATGGTAATGAAATGCACTGCCCATGAAAGATTTAACATCAGTCAGTTGGAAGAAAAGGACGAAAGCTAATGATTGGCAGCAATTAGTAATCACTCCAGTGTTTCAAAGTTTTTCCAGATTAACTGAAGCATTTTCTGTTTCTGTTGAAGTCAAACACACTGTTTCCATTGGCTGCACTTGAGGCAGTTTTAATATCCTTAGTTTTGAGCAGTTATGCTTTTCAATCTGAATTAATAAAGAGCAATATTATTTCAAAACTGGGTCAGTTATCTGATGTGTGGATTCATCATTCATTTTGACACTTATCTGGCTGCATCCTCATTCTTCTGCTGAGGTTAGTTTAAAAGAAAAGGCACCTCCCAAGCTATCCTCCCTTGAAGGCTTTCTTTGCCACTTTTTAAGCTCTGTGGGAAGTACAACTACAGCCCCATTAAAAACAAAACACAGCAAGGACAACCTGTGTTCCTCACGCAACTGTGTCTTTGGGTGAACACTGAGGTGACTCACTGTTGCCTTTGGCACCCTGGTTTGGCCAGGCAGGTGCAGCTCACAGGTATGTGGGAGCAAACACAGTGCATGCCCAAACACTCATAGCCTCAGATACCTGCACATAAACTAGGGAGGGTAGCCAAGACATCCCCTCAGGGCTGGTTACTGCCTCTTGGACCTCCATGCCTTCTGAGTTGGTGGCTGGAGGCTCTGTGGGATATGCTGGAGTACTCAAGAGGTCATCTGCATGTGAAAACCTGCATCTCTGTTGAAGATCTCCTAGAGCTGGGATGTTCAGAAGTCATGGGGGAAAGAGCTAACCCACACAGAGAACACACTTGCTGGTTTTCCTGAACAGATTCTCCTCTGAAACCTTTAAATGGATTATGGTTTACACTTTAGCTCCTTTTATAAGGAACAGTTTATTTGTGCTGCTTTTTTGCTTTGGCATAACATATTGGACCTCTGGGCAGTCTCTTGTTTTATTGGTTT
>NW_008688380.1:0-1577 GCF_000695815.1 Acanthisitta chloris
CACCCGGCGGAAAACACCCCCAGAAAGTTTGCAGGCGCTTTGGGAGGCCGTGCGGGGGTGCAGCCCCTGCCCCGCACATAGCACGGGGCAGGAGTTTGGGGCAGTTGTCACGGGGTTGTTGTTCGTCAGGACAGGTTCTGTCTCCGGCTGTAGGGTTAGTACAGCCAGAGCCACAAATTAGAAGTGTGTGTGGGACAAACCAGAAGGATATTAAGTGTCTAAAATCTGAACTTTATTAGACAAATCAGAAGTATAGAAGTGTCTAAAATCAGAAGTATCTGAAATGTCTAACAAACTACAGAATATGTCAAGTGTGGCTAAGGAGGTATTTTGCTTTCCCCTAGAGTTTTGGTAGGTCTCAGTTTTCTGTGTGTCAGAGTTGTCGTTCGTTTTTAGCTGCTGAAGGAGCTGTCAGGAGGGAAAGAAGTGTAAAATCTTGAGAGTGTGGGTCAGGACGCTCAGGTCCTCCTGTAAATCCTCCTCTGGCCTCAGTTTCTCTGGGGATCTTTAGAGCATATTGTATTGCTTAAGCCGTGTTGTCCCAAAGCCTTTTTCCTTTCCAGTTGTTCTTCCCACATGAGATACAGGTTGGGATGTGATTCTGGTGTTAAACTGGTTAATTTTAGTGTGGCAATGGAATAGTTGGTTTGTTCACTAACTCCGAGAGGTCTTAGGTGACTTGGGGTTAGGTGATGCCTAAACAAGACTGAAATGGAGTTAGAGGAGAGGAGAGAGGGAATCGAGCTGTGTTGGAATGTGAGTTAGGATGGCAAGTGGTTCCCCAGGCGCTGTGCTGAAAGGCAGGAGTTTACTAGGAAAACTGACAGTTCATGGGTGTTGGGAGCAGTGAAACCTGAACCCTGTGGTGCATCAGGCTCAGGGGACAGTCACAGCGCTGAGACTGTTCCCTCTCTCTGCAGCTTCACAGGTGGAGCTTCCCTGCAGGTGTGTTTGCTCCTCAGCCCAGACCTCACTGTTGATCCCTCCCTTAAACCTCCTGGAGAATCAGCAGAAAGAAATCCCGTTTTTTTTCAGTGTATTTATCCCAAAGTGCCATTGTTGCCTGAGGGGTGTAAAGGGATAAATTCCAAACTGACTATTTGATTTTTCAATTTCACTTTCCTGCTCAGGATGTGTCCTGGTACTTCTAGTCTGGGACTGCAACACTCTGAAGAGCTGTTGGGCTTTTTCCCTAGCTACATAAGAAAAAATAGCTCATCAGTTCATATTTTGAAAACTTCAGTGCATTTTTTTCCCCCTCTGGACTATACAAAGCCCAAAAACAAAGGGGTGTGTGTGTGTCCTTCCCTGCCAGGCAGGAGAAGGGAAGACCAGGGGCGTGGAATTCCTCCTCAGGGTTGTAGCTGTCACACACAGGTTTTCCAGAGGCAGCACAACTCAGTCCTGGCTGAGCTGAGGGAGCTCCTTGGCCCATGGAAAGCTCTGGCATGGTGGTTGGGGGCAGGGGGTGGGTTTAGAGTAGGAAATTTAGTTTTTAAGTCCTTTTTTGGGGGTGTTGAAATGTAACTAAGGGAGAATTTGTGATTAAGGCTTTTCTGTTTGGAGTATGAGCAGTG
>NW_008688381.1:0-867 GCF_000695815.1 Acanthisitta chloris
CACGCGTGACGTACCGTGCCCCGGAAGTGCTCAGCACCGGAAGCGGCGCTTGGTAGTGACGTCACGCGCCCCGGAAGTGCTCGCACCCGGAAGCGGCGCGTTGCCCATTCCCGGCACAGTCCCCGAGTTTAATGTCCTCGTGGTCAGGCACAGCAAAACTGAGCGAATCGGGTTAAAAATCAGCTAAGTGTGTTAACGCCAGTCCCGGCATGGAGCTCCGTCAATAAATATGTCCGTGCTTGGCCCCGCCGCTGCTGGAGGGGCTGGAACAGTCCCTAGGGAGGTTAATGAGGCACTAATTAGTCACTAATTAGCGCGGCCAGGGGTTAATGCGTGTCCGAGGAGGTCGAAGGGGCTCTGGGGGGGATGGAGCAGCCAGGAGGATCCATCACTCCCCATCCCTCGCAGGTTTCCTCGGAATTCTGCTGTTTTCCTCAAAAATCTCAGGGTTTTCCTGGACATTCTGGTGTTTCCCTCGGGAATGCTGCTGCTGTCCAGGGAATTCTGGCGTTTCCCTGGAGCCAGCAGGAGTTTCAGAGGGTTAGAGGGCAGAATTCCCGGTGTGAGGAGCTGAGCCTGGTGTTCCTGGCGTGGATCTGTCGGGAGTTTTCCAGGATCCTGGTGTGGATCCGGTGGGATCACCAGGCAGTGTTCCCAGTGTGGATCTGGCAGGGGTTCCCAGACTGTCAGAGGCTGCTGCTCCTGGTGGGAATTCCTTGGGATCCAGTGGGAGCAGAGTCAGCGTTCCCAGCACAGATCCATGGGGATTTCCAGGATCACAGCCTGACATTCCCAGCACAGATCCATTGGGATTTTCAGGCTCAGAGCCTGGTGCTCCTGGTGCAGATCTGTTGGGATTTCTGGGCT
>NW_008688382.1:0-4614 GCF_000695815.1 Acanthisitta chloris
TTTCCATTCTAGGAAAATATTTATGTAAAATCTACTGAAAGAGAAGCGTCCTAGCTGCAGTTTCCAATTTAAAAAAAAATCATTATTTTTTTACCCATATGAAACTACTGAAAGAGAAGGGTCCTAGCTGCAGTTTCCAATTTTAAAAAAATCATTATTTTTTTACCCATATCTGCCATAGATAACTGGAATTTTTTGACAAAAAAAAGAGCCCTAACCAACAGAAAAACCCCAACAACCATCCCCCAACCTTGTAATAGTCCTAGGTAAAAGTAATGGATAGCAATTAATATCAATTTCATTAGTATTTGCTGTCTATTCTCTATCACTTCAAGCTGTTCCTTCTTTCCTGGTTATAGTAATATGAATGTTAAATGTGCAGTTAAAGACAAACCTTTTGAAATGGAAAACCCCTGCACTGTTTTAGCTCTTGCATAGATGAGTAAATTAATTTACTTACAACATCTTCCCTTGGACATTGGGGGGGAGGGTTGCCTTTCAAATCTAGTCCACTTGGTTATTTTAAGTTGCCTTTCATACAGTTTGTCTGCTCCAGCTCTGCTGAACAGCGTGCTGAGTGGTTGGCTAGCACAGAAGACTAACCTTCCAGGGCTTTAAAATAAATTAACGTTTACTTAACTGATGAATTAAATAGAGGACAGTGTAATAAGCATCATGTTTTCCCCTGAAATCAGCCAGGTTTGCTTCGTAAGGCTTGAAACGTTGTCTGGTCTAACAGCTACATTATGCATGATGTTCAGTGCATCCTTTCGCAATGGTCCTAACTCTGGTCTTGCTATAGTTAATCATCATAAATGTTTAGCTTTCAAATAAGTTCCACTTGGAGTCCTAAGATGTCTAGAACTTTTTTTTTCCTGAATTGTTGCCAGACAGGTAACTCAAAATGACTATGTGTATTTTTATTAGCAACAGGTTGTTCAATATCGGACTAATTGTCTAGAATGTGTCTTGTATCCTCTCTTCCCCGTTCCTTGCCTTTCAGTGGGCCATCAGTTGGGGTCTGTCTCTCCTGTTCAGGTTCCAGTTTTCTTAGAACTGATAAGAACTTAATCACATGTGAAACTTCTGTCCCTCTGTCAAATGTGGTTGAAACTGATAATGTTCCAACCTTGGAGGGGGCGGGGAAAGAGAGACTGCTAAGGGCAGTTGCCTTTGCCTTATTTCCAGAGACAGAAGGTTAGCCTAGCCCCCAAGAAATGAATGGAAATTAGTAAGAACAAAAGAACTGGTTTCCCCATCAAAAGCAGCTTGGGCTCTCACCACATTGCTATTTTTTTCAACGGGGTTGAAGCCAACTCTCCACAGGGAGATACTTGAGACTTGGGTTTACACATCACAATTGCTTTTGTTGGTGAAAAAGGAGCTTTAATTTTTAGTTGCACATAATTAATTTTAAAAGATTTGGTGCTTGCTGTGTTAGAATAGACCCATGTAAAGTAATAAAACGGTGATAACAGGCATTAACCTTTTAAAGCATTTTGATATTTCAGTCGTGTGGGATATGCTTGACTAGACGATGACTCTCATTTGTTGAGACAGTTACATAACTATCATATGGCATAACTTTCAGTGATCTGAAGAAATTATGTTTATTTTTTATACATTCAAATGCTGAATTGCATATGCTTATTGTGTATTTGCTTTGTGGCTCTGACAAGTTGAACAAAAATGTATTTCACAGTCAGGTTTGTTTTCAGGGAGAACATGTGGTTCATTCACAAAATCTCTTAGTGTTAAAATCATCTTTGAAAATATTCTCCTACAGGTAGCTTGGTTTATTTTTAGGTCAGTATTTCACTCTGCATCAGCTTTCATAATCTCTTTACATACTTTGGGAACAGGCAGTTTATTGTTTTTGACACACGGTACAGGGTCATGAGTGGAAACAATTCGGGCTACAAAGTGCATGTCAGTTCAGTGCTCCTCTGCTGACGGCATGTCTGTCTGAAATCAAGTTTAAAAAATTGGCCCTGTCTCCAGCTGACTTGTTTTGTCAGGCTGAGTCATAAGATTAACCCTTGACTTGTCACCAAGGAAAAATGGAGTAAACAACTGTACCCAGTACAGTATCACTGATCCAGCTATGATTCATTTCACTGTAACATGATTCTCTTAAGAAAACAAATTTCGGAGCAGCTGTTGCTTGGCTTAAATGAGGATTAGAAAAATTGCAACCACAAAACCAAAACTTGCTTTGGACCTCAGGAGCTTTTGGAATGGTAGTAGTTTCTGCAAATACAGAGTCATGGGTAACAACATGGCAGGGGTTTTTTTTGAGCAGTCTTTCAAATTCTTCCATTTTAGGTTCATTTTTTATCCATTCTGGTGAAAGTAAACTTCAGTGGGTTCAAGCTGGATATGTTCGATGGAATTATGCTCTGATCTGGGAGGTGAATTGATGTAGCAAAGGTCCTGTGAGAAACAGTGTTTTCATACAGTAAAAGTAGAGCAGATACAGTGATACATTTCAAGTGTTCTGTTCCTACTGATGTAACTGAGGGTAGGACAAATAATTTCCTTTTCAGTAAAATGCAATTGTTATCCTTTTGATTTGTGGGGAAATAACTCAGGAACAAATTCATTTAGTGACTCATTATGGAGGGACCAGTCTTTAGTATGTCTACAGATGTTTGCAGTGGGGTTACTCAGTGTTATTGGTTGTATTGTTGCTGTTGTCTTAACCCATGTGATGGTGAACAAGGTCAATGATTTACTTCTACAGATAAATGTTAATTGTGTTAAACACTGATAGCTAATACTACCTCTATGTTTCGTTACAATTGCTCTGTACAAGTATAGGGCAGTTGTACTGCAGAGAAGCTCTACTCCCAATGCTACACAGTCAAGTTAGGTTTTCCTGCTCTATGTTTTTAACATTTCTCCAACTTCTTGTGTACAGCTGGATAATGGTTATTACTTGGGAGAGGCTTGATCAGGCTCTTCATATCTAATAAACTCTTTTGAAAATTGGGCTTGTGTACATGGAGGTGCAGCAGCAATTACAACTATGTTGTTGATAGTTTCCACTTCAAAGTACTGACTCTAGTTAGCCTGGAAGTATTTTTAATGATTTTAAAGTTCGTGTGCGAAAATTATTATTTTTAAGATGTTTCTCTTCAAGTCTGTAAGCTGAAATTGCCTTTTCCAGTGCTTTGACTTTTTTCTAAGTTGTACATGAGTCTGAAGTAGTGATTTTAATGTAGTGTGCTATGAGAAGTAGTGCATGCAAAGATCTGAAGATCTTTTAGCATATCTCATCTGTAGAGTCCTGAACATTAGTGAGAAGCTTTAAGGAATGGCATTGTTAGCTGCAAATCAAAGCTTCTTATGGACTCTCTGGGGACTGAAATGGGTCTTTGTGGTCCCTAGGGAAGAAGGAAGCCGCCAGTCACTCTGCAGGCCTGGCAATTTAATAGTCTGAAGTATAGTGATGTTCTTTTTGCAGCTGCTGCTGCTGTGCCTTTTGTATTGGAGAAGAGTTCAGTTCAGATATCATTAGCTTTGCTGCATAGTTAAATAGTTCTGGATGTGTAGTTTGACTTGCAGTAAAAATGCAAGTGTTCTTCACCAGATGGAAACTTCAGGATGTATTTGCCAACATCCTCTGAGCACAGTAGTCTTCTAATTAACTGGAAGGGTTCACTGAAAAAGCATTTGAAGCTGGAGATGTGAATGTTTTTGTCAGTGTGTGTATATTCTGTATGTTTATAGACACTATAGTAGTTACGTGTTGAGATAATAGACATTATGCAGAGATTTTTATCTGATCCTAGTATTTGACTTCGGTCAGTTTGTCACCCTTGTGATCTTTTTAGTTCAGAAGGTTTCACTGACACACAAGGTGCTTGACAGAATGAACCAAACTTCTGCAACTTGCTTTCTCCAATTTGCTTTCTTTCCCTGTAAATGGCTGAATTGAACTTTACCCATTTTTTTCCTTATCCTGAAGTATTTTCCTGCTTTTGTCAGGAGGAAGGCAGGGAGAATTCACAGCATTGGCAGACACAGTTAGAGGTGGGGAAACATGGTCATGCTTTAACCTTTTTTTTCCTGGATTGAAATCAGTATCTGACTTAACAGGGGCTCAGTTAGTAACCAGCTGTGTTCATATATAGAAAATAAAATGTTGCCTCATTAAGAGTTAATGTTAGTTAATGACACTGTTGAGTGAAGAAAGCAAAAAGATGTACCAGGCATAGATAGTGTGCAAATATTGGGGGATCTTTGTGCTAAAAGTTGCAGTTTGTGTGCTCTGTTAGATAATTTGTGTTTTCATGATGTGCCATGGTTATTGGGGTCCTCTCCCCTTCCCTGCTCGTTCTTGTCTGGGCACATACGTGTGCTGTATTCATCAGAACTGTTTAACACAATACAAAGGGAGCCCGGGCTTGTGTTTCCAAAAGAACCATCCTACTTTGTATACCCCATCTTAAAGATGGACGTTGGAGGATTCCAGAAAGTGGAAGCCTGTACACGATTTGTTTTTCTGTAAAGCCAGGCGCTTGGTGTCGGTGTGTGTGCCGGGCTGAGCGCGTGGCCCGGGCTGCCCTGCCCGCAGTGCCGCGCTGGGTGCTCGGGCTCCCCGCAGCTCCC
>NW_008688383.1:0-947 GCF_000695815.1 Acanthisitta chloris
CGCGCCGCGCGGGGCCTCTGCCGCCGAGGACCTGTGGTCTGTGCACTTCACCGAGCTCTCCCTGGGCTTCGAGGGCGCTGAGAGCTCAAAGGGCAAAGCCCTGAGCTTTATTGACCCTTTTCCCCTTTCGCTTTGGGCCTGCCTGCCCAAGAGGTGGGGTCAGGCTCAGAGGTCCAAGCGACGGGAGCTCGCTGCCTCCCAGGCGAGAATCAAGCCTTCTGCCAGCTTCAGCAACCACTCCCAGAACGAGAGCCTGTCCAGAGAACACAGCCTTTGTCAAAGATCGAAGACCGACCAGGATCTGAAGAACATCTACAAGGTCCCAGAGACGATGGATGTCCTGGGAGAGTCTGACTGTGAAGCTGATGATGGAGTAGACAGTGAAGAACTGGAAGCCTCTGCTGATATCCACGTGCTTGTGTCCTCATCTGTTCATGTCAAGGTTCGGCTCAACCACTACCAGTACTTGGTGCTGCTCAGGATGAAGGAAGTTCTGCAGGCACTGCAGGAGCAGCTGGCCCAAGACACCCAGGAAATGACCGGGTCTCCTGTAGATGCCATGTCTGTTTGCGTGGGAGTTATGTTCCACAGTGCCGAGGTGGCCCTGCTGATGAGCCCTGCCCCAGGGTCTGCGTCGGAGTCCAGGTCCCTCGACTCGGACACAACCAGCCTGGTCGAGTCCGAGCTGTCGCCTTCAGACAGCAAGGAGGGGCTGGCAGAGAGCAGTTCGGAGAAGGGAGCAGGCAGCTCCTCGGAGCTCCGCGAGGACAGCGGGAGGGAGAACGCCGGTGTCCTGCCGGAGCCGCTCCCAGGATCCGCGAGCAGTGGAGCGCTGAGCGCGGCTCCACGTGGTGAGGGCGCAGAGGAGAAGGCTCTGATCGAGGAAGCTCGTGAAGCTGTGGAAGCTCTGGTTGCAGACAGCCCGGCAGAGACCGGCAGCCGCCCTC
>NW_008688384.1:0-4679 GCF_000695815.1 Acanthisitta chloris
TTATTATTATTATTATTCTCTGCTATGTAAAGGAATACTGAAACCAAAGAGGCAAAGGATTTTCCATTAGACAGAGAGAAACCTGACATGGCTTACTGTTCTCTAGCTATTGACAGATTACTACCTTGACTAAGAATTATATTAATAAATGTCTTCAACTAGGAAACTCACTCTGAGACAGTACACTGAATGAACCTGTAGGAAAGGGGATATGAGCCAGGATTGTCATCCAGAATTCAGAAAAGGAAAGAGAGGCCTAAAATGACCTGACGTACCTCTCAAAGGAATGCTGTATCACTCGAGGGCTGATGCTCTAGCCTCTGTGCCACACTCTTCTGTGCTCCACCTGCCTGGGATACAGACAGAGCTTTTCACAGAACCAGTCAGAGCATGACAAATGTTCGTTAGATTTCAGTAGCTAATGGGTCTGATGCCTCATGGACTATTTATTTCTATTCTTGTGTTTCAACTCACTCATTCTCCATTCAGATGAACATCTGTGTAGACTGCTGTCATTCAGGATTTTAAAGGACACTACCTTTTTTGACGGTTTGATTCGGGAGCAATGGAGCACAGTTTTTTTGGGACCTATTTTCACCAGCCTAAGGCTAGGAAGCTCAATTTTTCAACAGGATTGTTTACTGGAAAGAAAAGGCTACATGATCTTGGTGACAACTTGAAGACCGTTGTCTCAATAACTAGTGATAGGACTCCGTTACAGACAGGGTAATGCTAGCAAGAATCAGCTCCCTTTTTTTAACTGTGATGCTGTGATAGGAAGGTTTTAAAACCAGGATGACACTAGAGAAGAATAAAATGTATTAAAAGAATTGTAAAGTTCAGTCTCATGTGCTACACTTTCTGTCATGTAAGAAACTTCTTTGGAAGTACAAGAAATGTGATCTGTGATTTATACTAAATGATTTTTAATGAGTTCTGGTCCTGCTTTTGCCATTGAGACATATGGCTTAAAATCTATGAGCCTTTATTTACTCTTTTAAGTGAAGTTAAAAGCTTCATAAAATGGATATTTTTTACTAAACATGCATGAAATACCAGAGAGGTGGTTCTGGAAAATGATAGGTAATTTTACTGCTGCTACTGGAGCAGTAAAATATGCAGTAGTTTCAGATGTTGTGCAAAGTTATAAGGTATTTAGAGATTTCTATGATGTAATTCAGGTTCATAAAAAATATTGACTAAAAATTCATGGTAACTTTGATTAATTTTTATGTGAATAAAATTGTAGCATTCAATAAAAATTTGGACATTTGGGTGTCTATTTGAATATTCAGTGTTTATTCCTAATTGGTCTTGGCTGACTAGACACATAGCATCCTTACCAAAGAACACAGTCCTCTATAAAATGACAGTGGAGTCAAGAGTTATTGCTATAATTTTGTCTACTTCAGAGCACTGATTATTTCAGCAACTTGGGGACAGATTTGCTTGACCCAGGACTTCCCTGGCTTTCCGAGTTTCTTTGCTTAAGAAAAATATTGATTAAGTGATTGTAGTCTTGTGTATGCTTCCTGGGAAGTTGCACTCAAGGTTAGTAGTACTGGTCTTCATACAGAAAGAATGAGATGGTCATTGTAATTACTGATATTTCTCTTTGGTTACACAAATCTTTCTAGCTTTTGCATTGTCATTGCCTTTCTCAACTCCTTTCTTCTTCTCATTCTGTCTTGAAGTCACTTTAGCATGATTCCCATCCTGCCTCTTGTTACTTCAACACTTTTCTTTTTTAGTGTATTTCTGTCTTCTGAAACATTGCTCCTGGTGCAACCTGAGTCTGTATCTAATCTTTCATGCAGTGACATCAAAACAGTTTAGCCCAGGTATTTGCTTTTAAATACCTAACACCTGAATACCTTATCAGAGAGAAAATTAACAAGGTGTGAAAATGGAATATATCATCCATGTACAGTAATGAGAACAGTTTTCTGAAGTTGTGTTGGAATTGCTGTGCGCATCATTTGGAGCACAAGTGGTTTTAAAAATGTCACTGTATAGCCTATGGTAAACCCCATCTCCTTTCACTGTAGTATGGCTGTGATTTTGCCTGGCCTATATGATTATATTTCATCATTTACATTTAGCAGTTGGTTGCAACTGCTTGTGTTGTAGTACTGCTGCTTGTGCCTTACTAAGACTCATGAATTAGTTTGTCCACCACATCAGTATCATCATATCTGCTAAGGATGTGTAAATTCAAACTCTATAGTGGCATCAACAACACTACAGGAAGTGAAAGGTCACATCAAACTGAATATAGAGAACAGCACTATAGACGTGGGCAAAATAGAATAATTACCTTGAATCTGATTTTTATGCTATTTCAAAGCTGATAAGGGGATTTTTAACCCTGAGATCCAGAAATTAACCCTGGGACTTTTAAAATTAAATTATAACCTCTCACACACACCCAGAAAACTTTGTATGTAGGATTCTTTCCTTTAGGTTTCTTTTTGAAATTGTATATAAATTCAGGTCAATAGCAGGAAGGCTAAAGGCTTACACAGATTGTTCAGAAAAATGATAGCTTGATTCCAGCAGTTGGAGGTTAAAAGCAAACACAGAGTTGGGAAAAAAGTAGGATTTACAGTGGTACCCTTTAGATACACAACCATATTACTGACAGGAATGTTAATGTGTAGGTTAATTGACACATTTTATGTAATTTTCTTATTAAATTTCAGGTTAAAAAACCCATATGTGACAAGTTTGTGTAAATAAGGAAAGGGATTGTTTGATTTTTTTTTTTTCATTTATTTTTTTCCACAGCAACGTGGGCTTTAATTAGTGCACATAAATAATTTAGAGCTTTTGGAAATCATAGCAATTTTGCTGGATTTCTGAAATTCAGAGTTATAGAGTGGTATCACAGCAATTAATTTTGTGTTTAACATATTTTCAAGTAATCATCTTTGCCTTTTATCCTTAGCTGAAACTTTCTAAGCACCTTATTTTCACAGGAAACGAAAATCCCATCAGCCTCCAAAAATACGAGGCATTGGCAAGTGGGACCAATCAAAAAATACCTTGGTAGTTTTAAGCAGGGTTTGGTTTTTTTTCCCTCATGCTCTTCTGGGGATTGGATGAGGTGTGATTTAATTTTTGCATATATAAGCAGTTATTTGAGGATACATAAATAAAAGAGTAAAGCAAGTTTACTGGACATGATTACTGGTCTCATGTCACTGATCTTCAGGATAATATTGGAGTTACTTTATTTGAAGTAACCCTGAAAATAAGCTTGCCGAGTTCAAGAATTCTACACTGAAGCTGCTTTTATTATTTTTTTTCCTCTCCTAGGTAAGCAAGCAGCTGCAGAATTGAAATGTTGCAATGAAATTTACTTGTGCAAGTATTTTAGGAGATACTGACATTCTCACCAGCCACTGAGGCTCAGATAGACAAGCTCTTCCTGTACTGTCGAATACCAGAAGATTACCTGGCTGCTGACTATCACTTTAGGTTATGGCAGGAGGAGATTAGCTCAAATTTATAACAGCTCACATTTTCCATTTTTTCTCGGTTTTCAGAGTGGCATGAAAATTATATTCATGAATCCCTGGGGACTCTCACATTGGTGTCAGTTTTCAGATTTTGCCAGATACATCTAAATGTGGGCATATAATGTAATAGAAAGAAATGGAAAAAAAAAATCTGTTTCTTGATTTTTTTTTTTTTTTTATTACTGAAAAGTTAAGAAAGCAATTCCTTCGGCTGTTACACAAATCTTTAACTGGGAATAAATATTAGGATGAAATCATATTAGTTAAGATTCCTTTGACTCTGTATCTCTTGAAAAAAGATAATATCAGAAACATAGCAGGCACATGTGCTTTGACCATTTTTTGGAAAGGTTGTATGCCAATAAGAATTTGTATAAAATGTGTATTTTAAGACTAATTTCATAACAAAAGCTGAGTGTATGATGTGAATATGGTTCCAAAGAATCTTTCATCACCTCACACATTCAGCAACTTTTTATCCACTCCAGTATTAACAACTGGTGTGCATAATATATTAAAGAACTGGAAAATATATAAATTAGAAAATAGTCATTTTAAACTGGCAATATACAGAAATACACTGAATCAAGCAAATAAGTTACATAAGGTTATTTCTGTGCTGCTTTATATATGCAAACTACACATTGAAATGGAGCCGATTACCCTCCTTGCAAAGTACTGTGTAAGTGATAAATAATATCAGTATGTAATGCAAAACACATCAGGTACTTCTGCATTCTCATGGTATGTCTCCATGGATGTTAATATTGTAAAGAACCTTAGATAATGCTGCTGCATATGAACTGAAGTGGCAAAAAAATTTTCCAAATGCTCAAAGTGAAGACTTCATTTTTCCTGTGTTTGGAATCATTCAATATGGAGAACAGGGGGTTTTTTTCTATATACTCCTGGTCTTTAGGTTGAGCTGCCTATGGTCATGCTTGCTCCTGAACTTTGGAAAGTTTGTCTTCAGATACCGATGTCATGGCTTTGGTTCTATCTTAGACATTTTAACATATCTGAAACTATAAAAAGAGATACCTTTTATTATTCTTTAAATTATCATTAGAATTTATATTGAACTCTATTTAAGTTATGTTGGAGAAGCCAGAGAGATGGAAATGGCTCTTTATAATTTCAGTGATATTTCATCAGAGT
>NW_008688384.1:4707-7820 GCF_000695815.1 Acanthisitta chloris
TTTCTCCAGTATGTATGGAAACTGAGAGCAGACAAAGAAAATCTGTTGCTATACAGCAATGTCTTAAAAACTCACTAGAAACTTGTTGGAATAGAGACAAAAGGTGACAACAAGGTAGTTACATAATTATTTACATATTTTTTCAGTGTCACTTGACAAAGAGAAATTTCTTGTGTACAAGTTAAATAGTTCCCAGTAAAATGGTGGCCACGTTGTACTTTTACAAAGATAGTGTTTCTTGTGTGTAGGTGCAATCAAGTGAGGAGGACCCTGGATAACCAGTCCTAGAGCTGGTTAGAACCTCTCTCCTGTCCTTTCCTTGCTCTGCCTTTCAGTCAAAAGTTTTTATCCCACTTGGAAGAGAAGGATCTTCTCATAAACAGCATTCTTCCCTCAACCTCCTCAACATAGTCCTGCAATACTGATAATAGTTTAGGTTTTTAATTTATTTTTTTTTTTCATTTTGCAGTATCTCTTGTGCATTTAGCTGTGTAGTATGGTGATTGATTGTTCCTGGTGCACTGCTACTGGGAAGTCTAGACTAATATTTGACAGCTGTAGCTTGGAAATGTTCTGAACTTGCAGATTTGTATTATAGCTTGAAGGTGGTTTATTTGGTTTGATTTTTGAAAGGCACTAGAAGAAATGGTTAGATAAATAGTTGCTCATATCAAGGTAGTTAACAGAAAACACTTTTAAGTTCTACTGAATAGTGCAATGGCTATTTTAATTAAAGATGCTGACTTAGTTTCTAAACTCTATATATGCCCTTCAGTACCTGTTTTAATAGGAGTGTATGTTAAATATTGTCTCCACCAGTAGACAGGTCTGCATTATTTATAAGTTTCTAGCTGTAAGAAACATAATTGACCAGTTCAATCTCTATAATGTTTTGAAATGTGAAATGTGCCTCTTATTCTAAATTTAGATGTTACTTTGTATATTAAATGAAAACAAATTCTGATTGAATTATTAACATTATTATTATTCCTTACATTCCATGATTTACAGTTATGCTGCCATGATTAGACTGCTGTACCAGTATGTAGCTGAATCTGTGAAAACTTGTTTTGTTACTCACAGAGCTCAAAGTGGTGATAATAACTATAGTTCGGATTCCATGATATGTAGATTTTCAGTCACTCATAACTGAAATATTTACAAGCTTGGGTGATTTTTTCAGTTACATTTTCTTCAAAGATGAGCAGTTTTTACAAATTAAAATTTAAATAAATGTTCAGTGACATAGAGATGTAAAGAATTTGAGGTATTAAAAAGAGAAGGAATGCAGAGTACAGAATGACATGCAAGTTGTAAAGCTGGTTTGGATTTGTTTTATTACATGCTGGAAATTATCATTCAAATCTCAGATCTTTTTCCTGGATTTCAAAACACATTTGTGTGAAATCTGAAGTCATGGAGGACTTAACCTGAGTTTCCATGCCTATACTATTTCATGATCTTGCTAGAAATCTGTGCTCAGTCATCTACAGTATGCCCATTTGCACCCTCTTTGTTTATGGGGTAAGCCAGCTGGCCTTCCTAGGACAGAAATTCTTGTAAGAGGAGTTTGCTTGAATTTGGAATTTATCTTAATCTGGGTCAGGACGGAAGATGGTTGTCTTCAATCATACAGAACTGCACACACAAACCCGCACTTAGATTCAATAAAAGGAGTGGATATAGATTAATCTTGAGGACTACTTACATTTCTAAAAATTAACTTGCAGTTAAAAGTGAATACAGAAGACTGGAACTCTTATTATTTTAAAATTGTGTTTCTGTGAAAACTTCCCTTTGATTTCCCAAACTCAATAAGCATCTGTGCCGGCATACGGTAACCACTCAATTTCAACAGAGGATGGGTTTTGTAGCAGTCAGTTATGGATGTTTTAATCGCATGTTTCAGAAATCTTCTAAGTATGTAACCCTTACAATAAGGATGTTAGCTGCATGTGTTACTGAACTATCTGGTAAAACCTATCCAAGAGAAATTATAAGTCGAGGTAAAAGACTTCTTCCTACAATACTCACTGTATGCCACACAGTAAATGTCTGTATTTTATCTAATCTAATGTGTTGGGCCAGGCATTCCTTTGACTTTTAGCCAAATATTTCAAAAGTGACGTGTTGCAAAGTGAGCTTTTCTTGTTAACTAGAAGAGCTTCAAAGTCTTGGAGAGTGCAATTTACGTTTTGGGGTTTTTTGAAAATAAACAGGATAAGGATCTCCATATCAAAAATGTTGTAAAGAAGATGTCAGTGTTTCACTTCTTATCTAAAACATGCTCTATCATTTAATTGTGCAAGTAGGAAAAGCTATGTCAAAATTAATATTTATTCTTAATTTTCTGCTTTTGCATATACTCAGTTATAGTTTTTCAAATGAAACTTTTTCCCCAGTAGCTTTTCATTTGAACGTGAAAGACCTTAGAATGTTCTACAATAGTCTGATTCAATGTGAGGTTATTTACTAAATGACATGGAAAGCATTGTAAAAAATACAGTGAAATCATTTCAGTTAAATTTGCACCCTAAACTTGAAGGGCAGATTTATCTGATCTTCTGCACAGATATTGTTTTCTGACACATGCTAACAATTTTATGGCTTTTCTCCCCCCAGAAACTCTGAACAAAACAGACTATAGTATTTTTAGGCTGAGTAATGATGAGATGTTAATCATATGTGTAATTGTTACTTCAAATGAATGTATTGTTGGTTAGTTCTTAAGATTATGGTCTACATAGACACTAGTAATAAAACCTAGTAGCTACTCACTTTCTTCTCTAAGCAGTGCATTAAGATATGAGTATGAAAAAATAGAAGTATATGCAAGTAGCAAAGTAGCAAAATATATACATAGCAAATATATACATATTATTATTTTTAAATGTTAATTAAATACTGATATTAAATACTATTTGAAATGTTAAATAAAGAAAAGTTTATGTGAAGTAGTTGGAAAGTAACTTCAGATGATGTATAGTATTATCAGAGAACTAGTGTGGGATCAGTTATCAAGGTGTAAAAAAATCAATTGGCCTGAGCACATAGATTGTTATTAAAATTTCAGGCAGGGAGTATTAATTTGGACATATACCTTTAATTTACTC
>NW_008688384.1:7876-13766 GCF_000695815.1 Acanthisitta chloris
CTATTCACACACTGAGTGATATGTAGAACTCTGGAATTCCTCTTTTGGAGCTGATTTTTGGTTTCTTTGGATTTCAAGAGCTTCGTACTTTTGAGCCAGATATAGAGAAAACAAAAATATTTGCATGCAATTCTCAATTCTATAGAGTTTCCTGATATTTTTAAGACTTTAAGGTGAGCAATTGCTAGTTAAAAACTTGGATTAAGTCACTATTGATATGAAGATAAGGAACACAGATCTTGATGGACTGAGTTAATATAAGCATTTTAAAGTTTTATATCTGAAAGTAATTTAAAGTGTCTATAAATTCTAACAATGGTCATGTTTCTGGTGTATATTGTATAATTTAATAACACTTATACTAATATACCCACCGCTGTCTCAAGCTTTATGCTTGTTTTCCCATATCAGTAATAGACAGGGCATAAAAGAACTTGAATCGATTTAGCATTTCTGTCTGTTCAAGCAAGTTTTTCATATACCTTCACTATCAGGATTCTGCTTGTTTCATTTCCCTAGTAAACTGTCATTCTCATCACTGCTCATTTTCTTTAGCCTCTTTCAATCAATCTGCCTCCTTATTTTATGAAGGCTTCTTGTTTTGTTTTAAATTATGAGATTTCTCCTCATTACTTATATCACATTGCCATGATTGTGATGTAACCTTGTATAGTACTCTTTATACACAGTTTTGAATATTTGCTTTGATTACTTCCAAAACCAGTGAGTTAAATGGTCTATTTTCTAGGATCTGCTGGAGATAGCTTCAGCTAAGGATGTTGCCTTCAGGATCTTGCTGTCTCAGCTATTCAGAAAAGATCAGAATACTGAATACTGTACATAATCTTTACTATAAATTCTGTGCTCATCAGTTCATTGTAGAAGTGCTATTATTTCTACTTATTCCAGTAATTCTTTTGCATCTTACTTAGCTCAGTTAGTGGCTTTACCTTCTCCTCCAACTCTACAGTTTTTGCTCCTTGTTCTCTCCTGGGCATCTGAAACGGGTTTTATACCACCAAGAAAGTGATTTTTAAAATCTGAGTGGAGATTACTATTTTGATATTTTTGTGTATATTTAGCTGGTTTAGCTGTTGTTGGTGTTTAAACACTGTATGTAGACTTGCATCTTGAAAACTAACAGCAGCTTATACAGTTGATTATAACTGTATGAATAATAATGCACATCTTACTTCTAGTGAAGCATGGATGCAAGGGCTGATGAAACTCAATTTAATGTGCTCCCTAATAACTGAAAACTGTATTCATGCAACTGAAGGCTTATACGGACTCTGATAATTAATCTGCTACATATTCTTACTGCAATGTCCATACCTTATTGCTGATACTGCCCTTCACAGTGCTGTAGTTTATTCATTCTTTCAGTTAGTGAGCACACTTCTGGCTTATGGAGGTGGTTTTAGTACTCTAGGAATCAGAGCTAATCCATGTGTTGTCACCTCAGCATCAGTTACACTGTAGTCATTAGTGCACTACTCCAATAGTTTTTGCGTTGGACTTGGATGCATGAAGAGAGCAGAAGGGGTTTTGGGTGGGGAGGTTTTAAAACAAAGGTCTTGTAGGCAACATTCTGTGACTGTGTCCTGTTTGTATCTGTCTGTATATCAGCTCAAGACTTATCCTTTCCTGTGAGGAATCCAAACAAACCAGGCACTTTAGTATTTACCACTTCTGTCATTATTGGGAAATACGTAAATCCCCCTGATATGGAAAGTGCAGTAGCCCATGTACATTATAGCTGTGTTAGATTCAACAGAAATACTTCTGTATAATTAGTTTTATACATAGAAAAAGCAAATAATTGCCTTAGATACTAACCTGTATAATTAGTTTTATATATAGGAAAAGCAAATAATTGCCTTAGATACTAATCTTTCATGCCTGATTCTTAAAGCTTACCTACAGTGTTACTGCCTCAATAGCACTTGTATTTTATCCCTTCCTTGCCATTAGAGTTATGGGATGCTGTATCAAGGAAGTGCTTTTTCCCCTTTCTTTGTCAGGTCATCTTCATCTACTGTGGTCATGTTAGAAAGCCTTTGCTGTCTCAAAAGACAATTACTTCTTTTCTCTTTATTTCAAGTCCTTTATCCAGCTCAGACTGGTAAATTAGTACAAAGTGCTTGCTCAGAGCAAAACTGGAATGATGTGATTTTATTAAATGGGGTTTGCAAAGGCTACCGTAAAAATGAGGAATGATTTTCAGTCACTTCTTCTGGACTGTGTTCAAGTTCATGTCCCTGAGAGAGTTTAAAAGAGCCATGAGCACTAATTGTTTGTTTAATGATTTAGCCACCTTTATAAAAACTGCAAAACTAAGTTTTTCCTTACTGCTTTGGGTCATTGCTCTAAAACCTCTGTGTTAAACAGTTAATCATAAATCCAAAGTCTATTTTTGATGGTACTTTATGATATTTCCTGGTACTTTTCCCAGTTGTCCATAATTGTCATTAAAATAATGATTACACCAGTGGAGATGCAAGACAAGAATAAAAGATAACTGATGGGTGATTGCAAGGATTAATTTTATGGTCCTGTTTTTGATGAAAAACATAGCCTTTCACATAATGCTAGTAAATATTCAAACTATTACCTACTGTAAATTGCAATTTTTTTGGACCCGTATCTCCAGGATTTCGACAGTGGGACATCTGTTTTCTTTTGAGAAAAATATGATAAGCATCTGTTTGCATGGAAGATGTGAATGAAACCAGACCACATTTGTTTGCAGTATTATGGATTATCTGGTCTTACACTGTTTATGAATAAATCATGCAGGATGGATAGTGCTGGTAACCACCAGAGTATATTTTATACTTGGTTTAAAGCATAAATTTATGTATTTGTGATTTTTCTTGTAGATACTAAAAAAATTTATGCTTTAAATAAAGAAGGAGCCTGTTGAATTTCTAGGCCAGTATTTAAGTTCATGGATACCAGAAATTCTTTTAAGCCAGGCTATGCTGGCTGTTAATATGTATGAGAATATAGATTGAGACTTAAAAACAAAGAAAAAATAAATTTACTGTGATTTGGAAAAAATATTATAGTATATTTTATTATTTGAGAAACAGTGTTACTGGATTGTGGTCTAATGTACATGTGGACAGAGTTAAGTTTTCATGTGTGGCCTGGAAGATTCATCTTGCAAACCCCATGTCTAGCTGTGATACTTATTGTCATGAATCTTTGTATAGATTCCAAAATATTTTGTATTCAAGTGGGCAGGTGGATGTATAAACATTTTTGTGTTCAAAACAGTGAGGAGATGCTCAGGTTTGAACAGGCCAGTAGTTTGTGCAGGTGTTTGCAAGTTGTTTCCCCTTGTCCAACAGTATCTGTTCTAATGTGTTTAAGGAGTTTGGGCTGCCTTTGGTCACAACAGGGTCTGTTGGCTCTGCAGTATGAAAAGATGTGTTCTACAGGACTGTGTGTGTGCTTATTTTATGCTTAGTAGCCTACCAATGTCATGTGGGTGCTTTAGTATTGTTGCTCTGTCACTTCTGATAGTCCTTGGAGTCAGCACTGCCGAGCTCAGTGCTTTCAGGATACCTTTTCAACCCAGTAAAGCCTTAAAATACCTTCTAAGAGTATGTAAACCTTTTGGTACCTATGTAGGCAGAATTCGAGCATGCATGAAGGGTTCCAGTGGAGAAAGAACATCAGGACTCTAGACCTAATACTAATGACTGTCCTTGTGAAATGTAGATATCAAGTTCACTGCTGAGCTGTTAGAGCTATGAGGTGATTTAAGGCAAGTGCTGCCTCTCAGCAGTTAGTTACTGTCTCTCCTCTGATGTGTTGCATGTGACTTTGTGTGGATGACATGGTACATGTTAAGATGTCAAATGTTAGCACAAATTTTATTTCCATGAATGGTGGAATGAGTTTGGGATTGAGTGAAATCTCCTAACCATATATTCATGCCCTTAATCTTAGCCACTGATTTATCTCTTTTAGCTACTTGGCTACTACTGAAGATGGAACACATTTGAATTAGGCAAGTGTCTATATTATGTATTAGTTAACTGTGTTTCTCGCTCTAGAAGGAGTTGCTTTTTATTCTGGCAAGTTGAATATTTCATCTTTTTACTTGCTTTGGAATACTTTGAGTATCTTTCTTATGGTTCTGGATTTGGGTCTTTTTTTCCCCTCACTTCTCATAGTTCATCTCCACAGTCAATTCACTTTCAAAACAGACTGAGCAAAATCTAGTGCAATATTCCTCTAACACTGTAAGCTGGATGCAGATTTCTTTATCCTGTCTTCCAGTGATGTGAAAATACATTGCTCTTTTTCAATCTGTTCCAGGTAGGCTAAAGTTAAAAAGCTAAGTGGAATAATTTATATGCAAATACAAGAGATAGGAAGAGAGGTTTTGAATGGAAAATTGGTAGGGGAAGATATGGGATAACTTCATCGCATGTCCCTGTTAGTATTTTTAATCAGTTATGACAAAGAAGGGTGTTCCTTCCCAAATAACTCCAGCTGTTGAAAGAAACTGAATCCTTGCTGTAAAGGGCCAATGGAGAATTCCTTTTATGGGAACACTTGTTGATGTAAAGTGGCTAGGGTCAATGTTCAGGGCAGCAAGATCTTTCCTTCTTCTGCCACAACTTTCTAATAGCACAAGGAAGGGGGGATAAGGTAGAATTTTACTGTTTTCTGTCAGTCCACAATTGATTTAAGGTTCCTAGAGGAACATGTGCTAAAGAAGCAATGTGGAAGATACTTATGTTCTGACAGCTTCTGTAGGAGAAGAATAAATGCAGCTCTCTGTGCTGCATCTTTTCTGTGCAGCAGCCCAGCTCAGTTGGTCAGAGGATTAAGCCAGCAATTTTGAGATTCTTGCTTAGAAGTTGCTGTTTAGATATAAGCAAGTGCATAAAATATATGAGTTTAAATAATATACAATAATGAGTATAAAGTGTACGTCTCTAGAAAGGTATCAAATATCTGATTTCAACTATGTTTCTTGAAATGTTCCTGCATATTTATTGTTTGAGAATAGGACTAGGAGCAAATAAAGTAGTCTAAGAAAACATTCCAGACTTTTTTTGTTTACTTGTGTGTACCAATGAATTTAGCTGGATATTGAAAAGTTTAGTGTGTTTTTATACAGCTCTGTTTTTACCATTTTGACATTACTGCTGCTTTTTAGCTAAGAGATGTTTCTTGAAATGTTCCTGCATATTTATTGTTTGAGAATAGGACTAGGAGCAAATAAAGTAGTCTAAGAAAACATTCCAGACTTTTTTTGTTTACTTGTGTGTACCAATGAATTTAGCTGGATATTGAAAAGTTTAGTGTGTTTTTATACAGCTCTGTTTTTACCATTTTGACATTACTGCTGCTTTTTAGCTAAGAGAAGAGAAACAAAGGAGTTCGCTAACAGTGATCTTCAAAACATTTTAGTCACTCTTGAAAATCATGGCTTTAAATTCCTGAGATCTAAAACCAGTGCACTTGGAGGATTTTTTATTTGGTTACTGGGCCTTGAACTTCTGGGTTCACACTCCTAGAAAGTTTAGTTTTAAAGCATATCTAGTGAAAGCAAATAGGTTCATGCTGCCATGTGATTCAAGAAGTTGAGGTTTAATGGGGGGCACTAAACTGAACAGGAATTGACAATATCAGAACTGCTTCCTTCCCAAAGGAACCTTGACAGGACAAAGTGCAGAGACTATGTTACAACAGAGAGGAAAGATTATTGCCCGTGGTTGTATACTGAAAGGCACAGACTAATCATCAGCAAATCCCTGTTTGCTAGAAAGGTCACATCTCTTCTCTGCCATGTTTTTTCATTGGTATTCCAAGTACTTTCCACCCCCTCTGCACCTCCTAATCCTTAGGATTAGATGTGTGGGAT